>NW_026571133.1:46783877-46856377 GCF_026225935.1 Boleophthalmus pectinirostris | reverse complement strand
TTGGTTGGAGTCAAAATGTGACGGTGAGAGTGACGATCAGACTGACATCCCCATGATCTATTAAAATATCTGGATAGTGTGTTGCTGCTTGTAGCTGCCTGCAGTTGATGTAGTGACACTCAGTGGAACTTCAGCAGAAAAAAATCTCCTGGGTTGAGAGAGGATTTTTCTCATAGAGCACATATTCAGCTGACAGCGCTCGTGTTCGGCTGCCAGCGCACGTACAACTTTCAAAAAATGTCAGATTTGTTGGCGATTTTACCTATTTTTAGGTCATAAACTTTTTCTTAGCTCAAAATCCTTCAGTTGTCTTAAAAAACATTTTATAATCGTTCGCTCCGGCTGCGCTCTGCTCAGCTTTAGCTCCTCTCATTCTGACTGGTTAAAGCGATCCTGTGATACACGAGACCACGCTCCATGCATGTGCTTGCATGCATGGAGCGTGCGCCCGTGGGAGAAAAGAGCACTACTGCACATGCTCGGTCGGCCCACAGTCACCGGAAGTACCTCGCCTAAAGGCTAAAAGTGAATCTGGAATCATGCACCATTGAGCTCTGCCCATTGACTTGAATGGGCGGCCATTTTGAAACCCCGGGGCTTGGATATCCCTCTGTACAAAAAACACACAGATACAGTTCTGCCAGGCACGGTGTAACTGAAAGTGTGACTAAACACCTATAAACTCCAAGGAGAGGTGAGGTCTGGAGAACTTAAGGGGAGAGATATTGGTGTAAGTATCACATTTCAAACTAACACTAGATAATTCTATTAAATCATCACATACACAGTCCAGTAGCGAAAATAGATTTATTGTATAGCTCCTCCTTAAAGTGAAAAAGGAATGAGAGTAAAGTGGTAGCATCATCACAAAATAAAATTGAATTCAGTCAACTGGATAAAAGTTTTTTGGAGTGAATACATTTTGCCACTCATCCAAGCAGCTCCTCGCTGCTCGGGCCCCCAGTACGCCGAACATCTCCATCTCAAAGCCACAGAGCAAAAGAGAAGAGGCGCTTTTAAAGAGGGTCAGAGAGGTTATTTTTGTTTGGAAAGATGATCCATTTCTGAACAGAAATGGTCAGCTAAGATGCAACTTATTTCCCATTTATAACTCCATCCTCAGACCGAAAGCAAAACAAAGAAAACAGTAGAGACAGTCAGCATGCGAATAAGTGTAAGAGCATCCATTAAGGACTTGGACAATTATGTAATATATGACTCAGGGACAGTCCACACACTAGAGAGAGAGAATTTGCCCGATTTTGACAGCGATTTGCTTTTCCTCAAGTTCTGGGAGGCGTGACCTGTCTTCGTGTGCGATTTTGAAGCTTCATGTGTGTGGTGTCAGTGTGACTCTGAGCTGCTCTGTCAGATCATAACCACCAAACATCAACAACGCTACGGCAACAGACAATAAAACAGTGTCAGGGACAGAGGAGTGACAGACACAAGAGACGCAACTTATGTATCGAATCGGATATATAAAATAATGAGAAGACTTTGTTCCTCACCTCTCGTAAAGTGGTAAATTTAAAGTGCAGCATCTCATCCACATTATCCATAGAAATTATTCTCTGTAAATAATGACATCCAGTCCACAAAACTGCACTGTGAATCCAGTTTGAGGTGTTCTTTAAAAGTAAAAAGGTGAGAGTAGTTCCTCACGTGTGTCTGTTTACATCCACACAGCGCACGGATCGAGGTGAAGCTGCAGATTAGTGATAGTGACTCTACTTCCTGTGGACTTCATCTCCAATCTTTTATGCTTTAAAAATCCTGTATCTGAAGTTTTTTACCACATTTCACAAATAATAATAACACAGTTTTGACTTGTATCTAAACTAGAAGTGCAGAGCTCTGATCTTTTGAACACTTAAGAGCCTCAGAGCGACTGGTTTTACTGTAGACAGGAAGAGATTTTAAGTCTCATAAGATTCTCCTCGTGTCTGTGGTGTGCGCTTTTTGTTGCACATGTAAAACTCATTGAAGACTGAAACATTCTGTAGTGTGTGGTGATCTTTAGGTAAGTTCAATGGTTTAACTAATAGCAGATGCTCTTTACTGGACAACAAGGGTGTGTTAGTTTCAGTGCAGCTGGCTCCTCCCTCCAGACAGATATAAGACAGTGAGTCACCAGTGCTCTGTCAGGACTGAACGAGCCTCTTGGACGAGCACTAAAACGTAACCTCGTACGAGCCTCCCGCAGCCTTAGATCCTCAGGCAGGTCTCTGTGGCTTTCCACAGTCCAGACTCTGGATGAAGTTGATGGAGTCTTTTCAGTCCAGACACATCAGCTTTGGAACGACCTGTCTGAGGAGATAAGACTCGCACCATCACTATCATATTTTAAGTCACTTCTTAAGATTCATTTTTATTGGTTGGTCTTCCTTTAACTGATTTTAGCTTGAGTTTATTCTATATTAATTTTTATTCTATTTCTTTTTATTCTTTTTATTATAATTATTGGATTGTTTGCATCATTGTCTGTTTTTATTTGCTTTCTAGATGCTATTTTGATTCTTTTTGATTGTTCTTTGTGGCTTGTACAGCAGTTTGTAAACCTTATTTTTAAAAAGTGCTTTATAAATACAGATTTATTAATGTTATTATTATTATATAGGAATGTTCAGCAGTTACCATGGTGATACAATGTACATATGAGCAAACATAGCCTGAAAGATCATTTTTTAGGTCTGAAAACTAAAAACTAAAAACACACACACACAAAAAACCTTTTCGGAACCGTTTTAATTCCAAACATCAATGCCCAATTCAGTTCAACAAAAAGGTGAGTGACTAACTGGAAAACTGTTTCACTAATGCTGTCCAGCTGGTGACTAATGCGATTTGAAGGGCACATGTATAACTGAACAAAATCAACTCGACTTGTGTTAAAAGATCACATTCAAATCTAACTGAACAAAGCTTCTGACAGAGCAATGCCTCCAGTTAGCTTCACCCCTCCTTCCACACAATGTTGATGAGAGCTGTCAGAAATAAACAGTGTTGGGAGTAGCGTGTTATAAAAGTAACAAATTACTGTAATGTGTTGCTTTTTGCTGTAACGCAGTAATGTGGCATTACAGGGAAAAAAGGTAATATTTTACTCGGTGCAAATGTCAGTACGGTGTGTTAGAATACTTTTTTAACCTGAATTGAAGTGGTGGGTGTTAGTTTTTCTTCGTATAAATTTGCTAAAATCACCGCAATATCAGCAGCGGTCAAATGTCAGTGACGCGCCCGTGTAAACCGTCAGGTGAACTCCACGCTAACCGCAGCTGATGTCCGATCACGCCTTGCAGACACCCTGTTAAACAGGCTCAGGGTTCTCTCAGGGGCAGTACTACATTCCAAGTTCTAGTCCAAGATTAGTCCTGGTTTAGTCCTGGTTTAGACATGGTTTAGACATGGTTCAGTTCTGGTTTAGACCTGGTTTAGACCTGGTTCAGTCCTGGATCAGCTCTGGTTTAGTCCTGGTTTAGACATGGTTTAGACCTGGTTCAGTTCTGGTTTAGACCTGGTTGAGCTCTGGTTCAGTCCTGGTTCAGGCCAGGTTTAGTCCTGGCTCAGTCCAGGTTCAGCTCTGGTTCAGTTTTGGTTTAGTCCTGGTTCAGTCCTGGTTCAGTCCATATACGGCTCAAAAGTTCAGCATCTTCACAGTTATTTTGGTGAGAGTAACTTAAAAGTGCTGCAATAGTCGTTGAAGACTATTGGTTAATGAAGTTACACATTGAGTTGAAGCTTAAACACTGAGATCTTATCTGTTGAATAGTACTATTGTGTTTCCGACATAATGGGTAACCTATGTGCTTCTAAGCAAATTCCTTTGCAGAACTGGGACTGTGGAGATAACCCAGGCTGGCTTATCTAAGCAGATTTGGTGTGATTTAAAATGGTTTGGAGGGGGTTGTCACTTCCCCCAAAGAAGAAATGCTGACACTTCAAGGTGATGATTCAAGGGTTGAACCTGCTCAACATATTATTTGCATATTCATACTGTTGTGTTTTATAAACTGGGTTGAGGGACAGGCAGGGAGTCAGATTGCTTGGCGTAAGACCTGCGTAAGTGAAAGCCATCAGGGACAGCGATTTGACCCAGAGCTCTGTATTAGAATTGTATTGGCAGGGGAATAAATTTTTGTAATTTAAATTGATTGAGTCTAGTAATTTTTGATAGAACACGCCTAACATCGGGTAATGTTTTACATTTTAAACACAGTAATATTGTAATTAACAAATTACTTTGAAATGACAGTAACAAGTCATAAATAACACATTAGAGTTTTAAAGTAACTTGCTTAACAGTGGAAATAGAAAGCAACAACATCTGGATGATCAGTGGAGCACTTCCTGTATTACCACGTGACATCACAAGGTGGAACAGAGTGTTTAAGAGAAGAACTCAACTTAAATGTGCAGGTTTGTTTGTGTGTTAAACATGTTTGTGATGAGGAAACATTATTAAATAGATAAAAAAGGAGAACTATGGGCCCTTTAATCTAGTTTATAGGTCTGGGAGTGTGATGCTAACTGTAGGCACTGCTCTGTCTGAGGCTTGTTAGACTTTAATCTGATCTTTATTTTAACACTAGAGTCGGTTTAGTTGGAAATACAACAGGTGCTGATTTGTGCTGTTAAACAAGTCACTCTCAACTAACATTACAGACACAAGATACTGTAGCTAGAATAATCAAAAAGTTTTACAGTTAGTCACTCTCACCTTTTTGTTGAAAATCTAACTCCTAAACAGCACCACGAATGCTCGCACTGATCACACACTGCAAAAAGCTTGGCAAAGATGAAAACACTTAAATCTATCAGAAAATGACTTAAAAACAGTGATATTATTAGTCCCTGCAGCAAGATCATTTTACTTGACAAGTTATCTTAAAATAAATGACTTCTAGACTAAAATGAAGCATCTTGGAACTAGTAAGTAGATCATAAATGTGAAAACAAGATGAATAACCTGATATATGTTTTAAAATCTTGGCCAGATCAGACAAATGTGCAGTTTAGTTTCCTGAAAATGTGCTGTTTAAATCCATTCTGTATTTGCACACAACATTTACTGATGTATGCGTTGTCTTACCATGGTAACTGGTGAACATTCCACCAATACACACACGTAGAACACCCCCAGCATGATGCCACTGCAAAGTACACTGTACACAAAGTACATACATTTCTCTGATCTGGCCAATATTTTACAATTTATATCAGGTTATTTGGATCCGGTCAATCAGTAACGGAGGGAAACGGGCAGATTTTTACATTCAAATAGTTCTTATTCATAAACTAGAGGGACTATTGAAATAAGTAAAGTGTCAGAATGTAGGAAAGAGTTACACTCCAACAGGGTCAAGTTAAACCTGTGATATTCTTTCAAGTTGTTGACAAAAAATTTAAAAACTCATGTTGGTAACGGAGGGAATGAAGTATGCAGCACTTTTTGGTCAATAAATATAAACAGTGATAACTCTTGGTTCTCACTTACATATCCTTAACAAACTGGTTTGAATATTTGCTTCATATAGTTTTCTACCATATGGTACAAGATTAGGTTGAAAAACCTCTTACTTTTTGACTAATGACATTTTTTATTAAGAAAGGTCATGGTAATGGAGGGAAAAGTAACGGAGGGAAAATTGTGCAAACAAGTAGAAGGTGCATGATTTTACATCATTTGTCAACTTTTTTCTTCCGAATACTTTAATATTACTTCAAAATGAAAGAAACTATTTCTGTAAAATGTCAGTGCTTCCAAGCAAATTTTTATCATTTTAAATACATTTTTAAAAAAAAATCATGTTCCTTCATCAACAGTTCAAAGATGGAATAACACAAGATATGATGAAATACATCCATTTATTGACATGATTTGCAGGTCTTTGAAATTTGGGAAATAATTTTTGTTCCATGTTTCATACATGGTCTGTTTAAAACGTATGGAACTTTAGAACCAAAAATGGTACAGAAAAAAGGTCAACAGTTTCATAAACTAGAGTACATATGTATCTGTTGAATACATTTTTATATCAGATGCATTAACTTGAATTTTTGGCCTTGATGTTTACTTCTGCTTGACCGGGCCCATTTATCTTGTTTTCAGATTAATCATCTACTTACTAGTTTTGAATTGGTTGTATAATTGCAAGAAATGTCACATACTTTTCTACCATGACTTATCTACCGTATTTTTTAGACTGTAAGTGGCACTTTTTTCATAGTTTGGGTGTTTCCTGTGACTTATATATTAAAATGTTCACACTGAAGCATGGAGAGGTTCTAGTCTTGTGTGTGAGTATCTGCTGCTCCTGTTCCTCCTGTACCACTGTCACTTCACTCTACTGCTCATGTCTCCTGCAGAAAGAGCCTCTGTCCTGTCTGTATCATGTCAGTCAATTGCACCATTACCTCTGCACCACCAGTGATGGGAATATTACTTTTAAAATGTATTCCCCTACAGATTACAGATTACATACCCCAAAATGTAGTTTGTAACATAATCCATTAAATTACTTAAAGTGAGTAATGTAATCTGAATACTTTGGATTACTTGATATTGTCATGATTTTCAAAATGACATGAATGTAGCAACCACATCCTAAA
Organism: Boleophthalmus pectinirostris; assembly: GCF_026225935.1. Lineage (NCBI taxonomy): Eukaryota > Metazoa > Chordata > Actinopteri > Gobiiformes > Gobiidae > Boleophthalmus > Boleophthalmus pectinirostris. The sequence continues at coordinate 46,849,765 of NW_026571133.1, read as the reverse complement.
AAGTCTTGTTTGTTCTCTTCAAATTTTCTGTTGAGCCCAAGTCTCCATGAACAGACTTTTGTTTACTGTTGAGAAGCAAAAACGAGGAAATTTTAACATAAGAAGTTTTATCTGCTTAAAGAAAATAAAAAACCCAGACTTTCCTTAACCAGATATAAAATATTATTGATAAAGAAATGATTTTTATATGAGATCACTGCAGCTTTAAATTATGTCCACCTACTGTTAGGTGTCATTTTGTTTATTCTTGTCTTAGACCTGGTTTTAGTCCTGGTTTAGTCCTCGTTTAGTCCTCGTTTAGCCCAAAATGTGAAAACAGGAAAATACCCATTTATTTCAACAAAGTAACTGTAATCCAATTACCAGTCATTGAAATAGTAACTGAATACAGTTACTCATAATTTGTACTCTGATTATGTAACGGCAGCGCATATAATCCATTACTCCCTAAAACCGTGCACCACTGAACAATTTAACATTTAAACAACTTATAAAGATGACTGAGAAGACTGAACACAAATGCCCCAAAAACAAAATCAGATTTTACAGATTACAAGATGCAAGTCGTGAAATCTGCAGCTGAAAACGGTAATCGAGCAACAGAAAGAAAGTTTGGAGTGAGAGAGAAACTTGTGACACTGGGAGGATGCACCATGAAATGTTCCTGAAGTCACTGGATGGATGGACAAAGTCTGGACTTCAGTGACACTGAAACCATCCTGTCGGGATTCAGAAAGGCCAGAATAATTCTAACTGGAACTGATGCTGAGTCTGACGACAGCTACAGAAGAGGAAGCGGCGCTCTGTTTACCTCCGGAGGTCGAGGCCGAGTTGTTCAGAAGTGACACCGAGGATGAAGAATTGAATGGATGTAGCGATTTGGAGTGAGATGGAGAGTTTGGTAAACTTGTTCTGTTCTGTTGTTTATGCTATAGTTATCTGAAGAACTGTTCATATGTGACATTAACAGTCTGTTGTTCTCAAGATGAACTGTCGCTTCCTGGTGTCTGATTTTATAAAATTAATTTCCCTCAAAACTTTTTTTCTTCTTCATTACACATTTTTTGGCTGGTGCAACTAAGGCTATGTTCAGACTGCAGCCTGAAGTGACCCAAATCTGATTTTTTTGGCCCCTATGTGACCTATATTTGTTCTTTTAATGACAGTCTGAACGACAGATCAAATTTTTTCAAATGTGACCCAGGACACTTGGATATGTGCTCCTGAAACTGATACATGTCTGATCTTTTGACATGTGACTTCAGTGTGAATGGCCAAAGTGCATTCATCCGACCTACACGTTATCAGCAAGCCACAAATGTCACTATTCTGCACTGAAGTAGGCAAAAATTGTTAATGAACTCCGTGTCACTGAAGTGAAGCACATCACCACTCACCACTCTTGGCTACGTCTCCGCATCCACACGTTCCTTTCAGTGGACTGTCCCACAAAACACCACGGCCAAAAACCTCGTCCTTCTCCTTCTCAATCTCCTCCTTAAAACAATTAAGTTGTTCATGTTCTGGCTCCGGTACGAGAGGAACTTTAAAATCTCCAGGTGCTCAATGCTGCGTCCATGTTTGGACAACTTCTGTAAACACAGAGACACTCGCTGCGGTTGACGTCATCGTGTCTCCATGTGGGACACTTTTGGACCGTTTACTGTTCACACTGGAGATCACATACAAGTCACATTTAATTGGAAATGTGAATGACCTCGCAAAAACATCGGATTTCACCAAAAAAATCTGAATTGAGCATTAAGCCCTGCGGTCTGAACATAGCCTTATACTCTGGAGCAACATATAGTCTGAAAAATATGGTAGTCAGAAAATCATAAGTTTGGCAATAAATGTTTAAAAGAAGCTACAATCCATTTACCATAGTGTTCCCCTGCAACACTTCACTTGTTTTTAGATTCAGTGATACAGATTTGCTTGATGGAGTGTTTATTACTTTCATAACCCTTACTAAACTTATTTCCAGCCCATGAACACTCTCCACAGACGCTTCATTCTAGTCTAGAGGTTGTTAATTTTAAGAGAACTTGTCTAGTAAAAGGATCTTGCTGCATGGACAGATCATTTCACTACTTTTAAGTCATTTTCTGACAGATGTAAGTGTTTCTATCTTAAATTTTGGCCAAGCTTTTTTGCAGTGAGTAAATCGATTGAAGCTGGCAGTATCACCCTGCAGCAACAAGTTCTGGGGTTCAGTTCTCATTTCACTGTGAGTCTTTATGAATCTGTGTATCATTCGTTCATTCGTTTTTCAATATAAAACCAAAAATAAGAAAACAAAAAACAACAGTTTTCTTCATTATTTGTCTCCAAAACCAAAATGAAAAAACAGATAATGATTTATTTTATTTTTTTTTTTCAGTTTTCAATTTTGTGTTTAAATGAAGAATGAAAAAAACGAATAACGGCCGTTTCCCGTTTACGTGACTTCCGTGACTGCGATGCCGGACTTATGCACCGCATACGGACTGAACCAGACCGGAACAAGACCGGGACTAAGACCGGGACCAGGCCGAGACCAGGCTGAGACTGAAACCAGACCCGGGACCAGGCTGAGACCAGACCGGGACCAGACCGAGACAGAGACCAGACCCGGGACCAGACCGGGACCAGACCGAGACTGAGACCAGAGCGGGACTGAGACTGAGACCATATCGGGACCAGAGCGGGACTAAGACCGAGATTAGACTAGGACCAGGCCGGGACCAGGCCGGGACTAGACCAGGACTGAGACCGAGACCAGGCCGGGACCAGACCAGAACCAGACCGGAGGCTCAGAGCTCACAGCAGGTCCAGAGCTCGAAGCTGAGGCTTGGACCTTGCGGAGGCTTGGAGTCAAAGGTTGGAGTTTGCGCTGGTCCCGCTCTGGTCCCAGTCTGGTCCCGATCTCAGTCCCGCTCTGGTCCTGGTCCTGGATCAGTCCTGGTTGCGGTGCAGAAGTCCGGCATCGCAGTTACGGAAGTCACGTAAATGGGAAACGGCCGTTATCTGTTTTTTCCATTCTTCAATTAAACACAAAATTGAAAACTGAAAAAACAAATCATTATCTGTTTTTTCATTTTGGTTTTGGAGACAAATAATGAAGAAAACTGTTTTTCTTCATTTTCTTATTTTTGGTTTTAGATTGAAAACAGATTTTTATGTGTTTGCTTTCGTGATACACCACTTGTCATCTAAAACGATCTCAAAAACCTTTAATTCCTAGCACCGCCATGCATCTAAACTTACTTCATTCTCCTCCATTACTGTTGTCCGTCAAACATTAAACTTTTATTTCAATATTCAGACGACATCGCCTCTAAGTAAATGAAAGTCTGTCTTGTATCTCCCTCATGACCATCTGCTGTTTTGCATTAGCCGGGCTCCCGTCGCCTTGGTCCCTCTGGGGGGGCACAGTTCGCGGTACACAGCGGGGCACACACGCATCTCCGGAGGCCCTCGAACACATCACAGGGTCTCCCGGGGGTCCCGAACACACCGCGCGGGTTTGATCATCCGGGGAGCAGCGGCGGGGAGTCGAGATGTGCGCCGCTTTTAACCCGCACTTTAAACAGCAAACTCCGAACCAGGACGGAGGAGGAGAGGGGCCGCGCGTCACCAAAACATATTTTATTCAGCAGGTTTGTTAAATGAGTACAGGCATGTGGGGAATGAGAAAGTAATGTGTGGAATTAAAGGCGCTGTAGCTCATTTTTACTAAACGGTTTGCAGCGGTTCAAAGTTATTCCTCAGCATCCTAATTATTCACCACGATGAGTTTATAAGAGACCAGAGCTGAGTTTTTTCAGGACGGTAAAAGCTAAGGTGACCCAGGACAGTACCAGTTTTGTGCCCTGTGTCCCCTGTCCCAGCAGATTTATCCAAAACCACTGATTTGTCCCAGTTTTATCCAAGAAATGTAGCCAGGCTAGCGTCATCTAGTGCCTCCGCTCAATTTCATTTCTCTCCAGCGACTAGGTCAGGAATCAAAATACACTAGATGGTTTACAAGAATCCCGAAAGTGCGAGTTCAGGCACCAGCCAATCAGCGAAGAGACATATTCTGTGTTGGCAACGATTCCCGAGATCGAGGAGTTAAAGTCAAAACAAAGATAATGTTTGGTGAATTTTATCAAGGGGAAAGACGTTATTGTCCTTCTTCCTACGGGATTTGGGAAAAACTTAATATACCAGTTATCCCCGTTAGCAGAGCATTACATACATCACGACCAAATAGCAGCAATTGGTTAAATTTGAAAAAGTACCCGCCTACCTTCGAGCGAACAAATCTTAACACTGTGAGGTCAGATGGTTTCCACAAAGTGAAACCAGCTGATGAATCAGGCTACAAGAAAAGTTCCAGGTTTGACCAATTTGATCTACACCAGATCTAAACTAAGATTAAACCAGGACTACGTCAACTCTAAACCACGACTAAGAGAGGACTATCACAGTTTTTGACTAATTTGATCCCCGCCAACAGTAAAGAGGAGCAGGAATTGTCATTTGTTTTGTCAAAATACAGAAAATTGTGTTTGCAAATGACCATAAAGCAAAAAAAAAAAAAGCAGCAACAGAAACCCCTCAGATCATGACTGACACGAGAATGCACAATGTGACACGCTCTTTTCACAGTTTTATTTTTACCAACCCAGGTGCATCTCAGTTTAGAATTTTGAAAATCTGGTCACCTAAGAATTTGTCCATATTTTTGACCAGTTTGAGAGTAAAGAGGGAAATATATAGTCATTTGTTGAGCTAAAATCTCAGTCTCTTTGACTGTCTGTCAACACAAAACATGCTACATAGGTCTCCAGAACAGTTGATAGTCAAGGTCAGTTAAAATACAATCAATCAACGAACCTGCCCAGGGACTACAGGTGGAAATTAGCACTGATGCTACAAACTGATGTACAGTGCATCTCTCCTTTTAAGGTTAATGCAAAAATTGTGTGCCGTCCCTGTCTCAAATAAATAAATATCACGTTCTCTTAATCAGGAAGACAGGACACAGCTTCAGATCCACTCGTCTTTGTAAATTTTTGTCAAAGCATGTGGTTTTGGCTGGACAGAGACCTGTAAAGGGACCTTTGGATGGAAGTATCTCATTTGAGCATTGTCCTGGTGGAGATCTGCAGCCAGATCCCTCTCAAAAAATCATCAGCAGATCCTTTAAACTTAAGGCACCAGTAGCGTTGTAGTCAAGAGCGCACTATTTGAGACCAAGACCTGTCTGAGTCCACAGGGTCGAGACTGAGACAAGACCGAGACTTTTAAAGGTCGAGGCCGAGTCAAGACCGAGACCACAGTTTATTGAGACCAAATCAAGACCATCTTTGTCATTTTTCTTTACATTTATTTGTATTTTACAGTTATATTGACACATATCTATCAATGTTTTTATAACGCTATCTCCATTCGATCTCATTAATGAGCATTTAGGCGTAAAATAAGCCAAGCAAACTGTACTGCACTTAACATTCTGTGCCTCTTTTTTGGAGACCAAGTCCAAGCACCTTTGAGACCAAGACAAGGCCGAGTCCAAATGCGCTCGAGTCCAAGACGAGACCAAGACCCTGAAAAAAAACGAGGTCGGTCAAGGCCAGTCTCGAGACCAAGACTGACTACATACTACGACACAAGGTACCACACTTTATTTCTGTAAATGAGTGAATCTGGTTCTGTTCTAAAAACAGCAGCTAGGACAGAATCAGGCGACCGAGAACTGTCTGCATCTAACTGTGCAACTTTTTATCAATTAAAACTCCGACCGGTAGTGCCTTGCTTCATTTCACCATTTCCAAAAGCTTTTCTAAATAGTGATGTAACAGCTCATGGCTCTTTTGAATAGTTTATTAAAGCTCCATATGTTACTATTTTCTGATCTGTATTATATTGTAGTTTCCTCATCACAAACACACCTGGAGTTGTGTTTAATTCACACATGTTTAACACACAAACCCTGCAGATGTTCCAACGTGATGCCATGTGGTAATACAGGAAGTACTCCACTGTGTTTTTAAACTCCATACACCTTCACTAGAATCATTTGAGTCCATCCATCCATTTTCTTCGAGTTATCCAGGGCCGGGTCGTGGGGGCAGCAGTCTAAGCAGGGACTCCCAGACTTCATTCACCCCAGATACTTCCTCCAGCTCCTCCAGGGGGACCCTGAGGCGTTCCCAGGCCAGCTGACAGACATAGTCCCTCCAGCGTGTCCTGGGTCTTCCCTGGGGCCTCCTCTCGGTGGGACATGCCCGGAACACTTCCCGAGGGAGGCGCCCAGGAGGCATCCGGAACAGATGCCCGAGCCACCTCAACTGGCTCCTCTCAACATGGAGGAGCAGGGGCTCTACTCCGAGCTCCTCCTGTGTGACTGAGCTCCTCACCCTATCTCTAAGGGAGTGCCCAGACACCCTGCGGAGGAAACTCATTTCTAGTGATGATGAGATGAAGCCCCATGAAGCACTGAAGCATTCCATCTATTTGCTCGACTCTTGAGCCGATGCTTCAAGGTGCTTCATTTGCTCCACTGCGCCATCAAGTGGACAAAAAATGTATAACAGACAGAGTGAAAATAGAACAATCAACATAATCATCGAGGTTCTGATGGAAAGATTTATGCTCAATAAATGAATGATTAAATATTTGAATGTTTGTGATTTCAACATAAAGTGTGAATGTATTAACATAGAGTGTGTGTTCATGATATAACTGTTGGGTTAAAAGAAAAAAGTAGGAACAAATTGGAGATCAGGATGTGCTTATGTTACTACTTTATGTCTGTGCTTATGCCACAATAAGGATGGCAAAATACAGTCATTCTATTCATTGTTATTTAAAAATATAAATTTTCTCCACAATATTTTCTTTTTTACAGACAATTTCCACTGCATAAAAAAAAAAAAAAAAAAAAAAAAAACTTTCACAGCGCACTTGCTTGGCTCCATCGCAAAAAAAAAAAAAAAAAAATCTCAAATAGAATGTACCAAACTCGCAATAACCCAAAACCACAAAATGTTTTGGGGGAATCCGTTGCGTTTCACTGGCCCTTATTTTTCGAATCACACCAAATCCTCAAACCACTTCCTGAAGCAGTCACGTGGTAGAGTTGGGCAGCGAGGCTTCGGACATCATCATTTTTGGCTCCTGCCCCAAATGAAGCAAGCTTCGCTACGCCCTTCATTACTCGCCCCAGGCTTCGAAGCCTCGGCACATCTCGGAACATCACTACTAATTTCGAGCTTCTATCCGCGATCTCGTCCTTTCAGTCATTACCCAGAGCTCATGACCATACATGAGAGGAGGAACGAAGACTGGTAAATCGTCACCACAATGGTCCAATACAGCGACCGCATCACTGCCAACGCTGCACCGATCCGCCTGTCAATCTCACGCTCTGTCCTTCCCTCACTCGTGAACAAGACCTCGAGATATTTTAACTCCTCCACTTGAGGCAGGGACTCTCCCCCCCACCAGGAGAGGGCAAGACACCTTTTTCCGGTCGAGGTCATTTGAGTCGGGGAATTGCTGATCTCTACTGAACTGAAGGCAAAAGGAGTTGTTGAAACTTCAAAACCAATAATTCATAAACTGATGTAATAACTTGTCTTAAACTTGATTTATCTTTTTAAATATTTGCTGCACAAACCAAATAAATAATTCAATTGGAACCAGTCCATATATATATATATATATATATATATATATATATATATATATATATATATATATATATATATATATATCCATTTTGGCAGTGCATACTTTCAGAGAGAGTTTAGAATCCTCGGTGCTGTTAGCAGAGTACACACATCTCTATGGGGCTCATTATAGTATGGGCAGGAAAAGACAGACACACAGTGGATTCAGATCTGCTCCAGGGCAAAGCATTAAACGAGTGCATTCTGTAAACTCTGTTTTTTGATAAATTATTCTGAAATGAATGCATAAAGTTGTTGTTTTGTTGCCCTGTAGGTTTTAAATGTATTATATTGTTTTACATGAAGTATGGATGCAGTATGGAGTATTTTGTTGTATACTGACAAGGCACTGGGCAAAACATGACAGTTATCTGGATGTCATTTTTCATTTTAAAGCCGCACTGTGTAACTTTCTACCTAAATAAATTGACTAAACATTTATTAGAATTATTTTTTAATACATTTTGTTCTTACTTTATCTCCATAAACCTGTTTCTATGCAAATGTTCCTTTGGACAGGGCCGGTTCTACACATTTGGTGGACCGGAAACAAATGGTTGTAGTTGTGGCCCCCTGATGGACAGTTGAGGGTAGAGTTAACTTAGCATGTCATTATTAGTTTAATAATGTGTTTTTTCTTGCTTCAGTTTTGTCTTTTGTCATCTTTTTGTGGTCCTTCAGCCGCTCTACAACATTGACATGATGTTCAAACACAAAGCTTTTCTGCCTTTATTTCAAGTGCTTGTGGGCACTTCTTAATCACTGAAATAAATGTGAGCAGACCATAGCAGCTCTCTCTAAGGATGTGGCCCCATAGTGGCTCTAAACTAGTGTTGTATTACTCGAGATCGGTCTTGGTCTCAAGCTTTTTTACAGTCGTTTTGTCTCAGACTCGACCGCATTTACACTTGGTCTTGTCTTGGACTCGAGGTCTGACACTCAATGACTTTAAGTGATTGTCCAATGAGATTCATTTGGTCTCCCGATATTTTATGTTATTAGGTTATTTTTTCAGACCAAGAGTTTGTTTTCATCCTGACAGTTTGTTCTGCTTCCTGCGCTCTTCCTCAGATACTTCTGTGACGTGTCGTTCAGCTGATTTAAACAGGTTTAGGCGTTGCCTTTCTACCAATGGTGGCAGGACGACAGCACCACCTGCAGTCCCACTTCCTCAGGACAGTATCCCACCTGTGTGAGAGTAAAAAAGCCCCTCGTCCCAGTTTATCGTCCAGTTGGCACGTTTCTGTATTTCGATTACCTCTTTAATCCAGCGGTGATGTTTGTTTTCCTCTGTCCCAATGATGTTTGCTGGATCCCAATCCATAACGTGCCTCTCTCTTTTACAATGGTCAGAGACGGCTGATTTGAGTTGTTCCTGTTCTGCTTTGTGTTTTGTTGCTCGTGTTTCGCCTTCGCTGTTTCCCTCTCGCATTCTGTCCTATGTTCCTTTGTTCGTGTACTGAACGCCCTCCCTGTTTCCCCGATGTGTGTTATATTACAGGACATGCAGAGTATTTCGTACATGAAATTACATTTATGCTCCTGTTCTATTTTGTCTTTCGGGTGGACGAGTAATTGAATTTTCTGTACGGTTTCACTGGTGTGTTGATATTGTGTTTTTTCATCGACCTCAGTTTTTTCATAGTGAGCAGTCAAAACTGTCAGGTGTGAAACAAAACTCTTGTTCTGACTTTAAGTGATTTTCATACATTTTTGTTGTTGTGAGTATTAACGTGTGTTTAATAGGCTGCATTTGGACTTGTTCATTATTGTTGTGAAGGTTTAGAGATGAAAACAGTTTTTTTTACATGCGCACAAAGATCCTTTTTATGTCAGTATTCTTGCTGAGGTGTTTACATGAGCTCAGAGAAACCACGATCCTCATGTCCCTGTGCACATGCGCCTTGTGTACATCCTATTTAGACCGGTTGCTATGGTAACTATGGCACAAATATGACAAGGAGTTAAACATCGAGCATCTTTGGTATGTTAAGTTTTTTTTAAAACAGATTTGTAACAACAAAAAAGAAGACGTACGTTCAAGCAAGTCAGTTTAGTTCAAGAGCGACACAGACACACACAGACATAAGCCTGGTGTTAAAAGGTGACTGTATTAAATGGAAAACTGCTTTATTTTGTTAGTTAAAAAAAATTAAATAAAATTATTACTGAAAAAGTCGTCGTTTTGGGGAAGTAACTGCTCCTATAATTTTTACTGCTGCACTGCAAAAACGTTTGGAAAATATTTACGATATAAACACTTAAATCTATCAGAAAATGACTTAAAAGTAGTGAAATTATTTTACTTGACAAGTTATCTTAAAATAACCTTAAAAAACCTAAATAGCATCTCAGAACTAGTAAGCAGATTTGTAAACAAAATGAATAACCTGGTAAAAGTTTTAAAATCTTGGCCAGATCAGAGAAATGGGCAGTGTGTTACTTCAGTTCGCACATGCTCAGTACAGCTGCAGTGTTGAGAATCAGGATACTGCATCTACAAGCTTCAGTCTCCTAGTTTCTCATCACAGGGACACCGACTCATCCAGGAGACTGAAATTAGGACACTGCGTCTACATGGACATACACACAACCTGGACACTCCAAAAACCTGATCAGAACTGGAATACTGAAGCATATATACACACTCAATAAACTGGTCTAAGAGCCACTGCTGCTTGATCTGTGAAGCAAACACGACACTACAAAGGATTCAGGACGTCTCTCCAGCACCTGCACTCCCTTCCTCTGAGAACACTCCGACCGACTTGTGTGTTAAACATGTGAGAAAGAAACAAAACACAACTCCAGGTTTGTTTGTGATGAGGAAACTACATTAACACACAGATCAGAAAATAATAAAGTTGTAATAGCTGACAGTTACACAACAAACTCCACCTGAGAAATCAAACGCCATCTCTGCTAAGGGTAATTATGTCCTCGCCTGCATTTTTTTTCTTAATGTTGCTATTAAAACTTCCACTTTTACCCCCTAATGAAGTGTTTATTTGTGGGGGGGGGGGGGGGGGGGGGTTCTATCTTTTTGATGATAAAGTTATGCATGGTTTTATAAAACATATTCCCAGGTGCAGTATATGATCCCGTCAGTGTGGAAGGGTTAGAGAAGATGCAATGTTGTGATGTGACATGAACAAAACCACAACCACAGAGAATTACAACTCCTCTGACACACTGACACATACACACACACACCCCCACACCCACACGCACACACACATAGACACACACACGCACGCACAGGCGCACGCACACGCACGCACACACACACACACACACACACACGTACACGCACACATACACACGCAGACGCGCACACACTCACGCACACACACAGACGCACACACACACACAGACGCACCCACACACACGCACGCACGCACACACACACACACACACACACACACACACACACACACACTCTCTCACATCTCTCTCCGACACTTTTTTCCTGCTTGTACTTCCCTGTGTCGTTCCTCCACATCCCACTCTGTCCAGATAAAGTGTTTCCGAGCAGATTCCATCTCCTCCTGTCACTCACACCCCAGACCCCCCACACCCCCCACAACACCCCCGTAACACCTCCACGACCTCTGCCGCTGCACCAAAACACTCATGGAACAAGAGGAAGAGGAGGAGGAGGAAGGGGACAAGGAGGAAGGAAAAAAGTGCAGGAGCAGGAAGAGGAGGAGAGGGAAAAGGAGATGGAGGAAGATGATGATGAAGAGCAGGAGGACGAGGAGGGGGGAGTAAGAAGAGGAGGAGGAAACAGAGTAGGAGGAGGAAGAAGATGAGGACAAGGAGCAGAAAGAGGAAAAGGAGGAAGGAAAAAAGTGGAGGAGGAGGAAGGGGGGGAGGAGGACGAAGATGGCTTTGAAGAACAGGAAGATGAGGAGAAAGAAGAGGAGGTGTATGAAGAGGAGGAGGAAACAAACAGAGGAAGAGGAGGAAGAAGAAGAGGAAAAGGAGTTAAAGGGGGAAGAGGAGGAGGAAACAGAGGAAGAGGAGGGGGACACGGCAGAAGAAAAGGAAGAAGAGGAGAAAGAGTTAGAGGAGGAAGAAAAAAGTAGAGGAGCAGGAAGAGGCAGAGTAGGAAAATGTGGAAAATCAAACCTGGTGACCTCAGATTTCCGCTGCCTTAAACAAATGTGACAACTGTAAATGCAGCTCGAGTGTGACACAGATCAGAGTCATTTCACTGAAACACACTGAACATCATCAGATCTGAGATTGCACCAAAACTACGTACTTGCTGTTTTTTTCCTACTGTTTCTAATTTTGACATTTTTATAATTTGACTTCTTGTTTGGACACGAGCTGCAAATGTGACATAAATACAGGTAATTACAGAACTGTTCCTGTAGCAACCAAACTGTAAACAAGACAAACATGATTAAACTGCACAAGAGTTCTGATTAGATAATACAATGAGACGACAAAGACCTTTATTTGTTAAATCAATCTTTAAAAGGTCTCAGACTGCGAGCTTCAAGTCATGTACCGTATTTTCCAGGCTGTTAGACGCGCTCATAAACCTCCAACCCCATCAAAAAACAACCGCGCATCGCAATCCACTCAGGTGTCCCAACACGACTTCAGTAAACTACAAAGCCGCACCACCCACAGAACACACAAACACACACGGAGCAGACAGCGACCGCACAGCGAAACACACCCACAGACACACTCATCACTCCACGCCAACGAGGAACGGAACAGAGGAACGAACCGAAAAAGCGAGTGCAATGTGCCACTTCTAGACGCAACTGAACAACTGAGTCACTGTGAACACGCCGACAATCCAGCGTCCCAGACAGCACCCTCCCTACACGCCACAACTGAACAAAGCCCAGAGTCACCGTTAACGCCACAAACAAACAAAACCACTCACCCATCACACTGTTGTGTTTCCTTTAAAGTCCGGTGCGGTTTATTTGTGAAAAAAGTACGAAAATAGACCATTTAATTTAATTCCTCATCAAAAACAGACCTGAATTTGTGTTTTGTTTCATTCACACATGTTTGAGTAACTCTTTATTAGGGATGTAACAATAACCGAAATATCGTGATGTTGTATCGTCAGAAGTCTCACAGTAATATCGTGGGCTGTCACAATATATCGAATCACAAGTTCTTTTGCTTAAGTGGATGATTTTATAGTAGCAACAGCTTATAAACATAGAGAACTACACATCCCATGATTAATTTCAGTGCAGACAACATGAAGAAATATGTTTTTACTTGAATTCTTGGGATTATGATGGAAATAATTCACACCAAAATCTTGCAAAAAAAGTGTCTCTTCAAAATATCTCAGTAAATATTGTACCATGAGATGCATATCGTGATAATATCGCACTGTGACATTTGGATATCATTACATCCCTTCTCTTTATTATTAGTCTGTCCACATCCCGAGAGCTCAAAATGCTCTGTTCCACCTTGTGATGTCATGTAGTGGTAGTTTTCAAGTGAACAACTCATTTTAACTTCACTTGAGTAGAGATCGGCAATTCCAGGACTGAAATCATCCAACTGAATCTAGAGTAGATGGTGTTTGGAGTTTAAAAACCCAGTGGATCCTGTATCACCACATGACATCACAAGGTGGAACAGAGTGTTTTCTATTTGAGAGAAGAACTGAGCCTAAATCGGCAGGATCTGTGCTATTAACAATGACAAAACTGCATTATAATATAGAGCAGAAAATAGCGAAATATCCCTGTAAATACAAGTTGACTTCTCTGGTTAAAAGACTGAAACGTGACCAGTGGGTTATACATGCTGCTTAAAAACCTGCACGCAAAACACCTCAGGCAGATCAGAGACCACGGCTGCCAGATTTTCAGGCATAAAATAGATAAAAAATTAAGAAATTAGTTAAACGACGTGTGTTGCCATTGAATTTCCATATTTTAATAAAATATTAAACAAAAACCTGCTTTAAAACATGAATCAACTGTTAACTGTCTGTATTTCAGTCTTTACTCTGATTAGTGTGAAAAAGGCTAAACTCTTTAATAACAGTGCTGCAGGAACATTGTTTGCAAGCATTTTTGGAAGCGACTTCGCAACAAAAGAAGCCCAAAGGTGCTGTTAAGAAGCAGCTTTGGCAACTCTGTCAGTAACTGTTGAACAAGCAAACACACTGTGGTTATGATATTACTTTATGGTTAAAGGTTCCATATATTGTGCTGTTTTTTTAATCTAGTCTGCTCTAATGTTTCTTCATCACAAACAGACCTGGAGTTGGGTTTTGTTTCATTCACACACAAACCCTACACATTTAGGCCAAGTTCTTCTCTCCACCGATTTACTAGAATTGTCTGGATAATCTGGATCTCGTCTGGATCTCGTCCTTTCGGCTCTGGGTAATGATCAAAAGGACGAGATCGCGGATACAAGCGCTCAAAATAAGTTTCCTCTGCAGGGTGTCTGGACCTTAGATATAGGGTGAGGAGCTCAGTCACACGGGAGGAGCTCGGAGTAGAGCCGCTGCTCCTCCACGTCGAGAGGAGCCAGTTGAGGTGGCTCGGGCATCTGTTCTGGATGCCTACTGGGTGCCTTCTTCCGGAGGTGTTCTGGGCATGTCCCATAAGGAGGATGCCCCGTGGGAAGACCCAGGACACGCTGGAGGGACTATGTCTCTGGGCGGGCCTGGGAACACCTCAGGGTCCCCCTGGAGGAGCTGGAGGAAGTGTCTGGGGTGAAGGAAGTCTGGGAGTCCCTGCATAGACTACTGCCCCCACGACCCGGCCCCGGATAAGCGGAATAAGATGGCTGGACTCAAATGATCCAAATGATCCAATGATGATGATGGATAATTTCAGACCTGGAATTGCTGATCTCTATTGAACTCAGGGCCTGTTTACATGAGGACGCTTGCAGGTAAAAACAACCAAATATTGCCTTTCGTTTAGACAGTGATGGCGTTTTGCGGGCTACACAAAAATCTGAAACCACCCTCCAGAGTGGAAAAGTTGAATAGGCTCTACCATAGCGTTTTCATCTACACTGCCCAAGACATGAAACTCTGATCAGATGTGCTCAGGTCATGTACATGTTTATGTCACATACATACATACAGGACACAGAAACAAACATGTGGGATCATTTCCATGTGTTGGACCTTCAAGCTTCTCTGGCAGCTCTAATAAATGTACAGAATCTGCAGAGATACTATTAGTGAACAGAGAAGGATCTGCAATCACCTCTGTCAAATTCTGGATGCACCGGTTGGTCTCAGGTGAGTCAGATGGATATGGACGAGATCTAAAGAACCAGTCGATGGTGGGACAACTTTGTGGAAGGAGTAGTTGATGAAAATGTGACGTGAAAACTTCTGTATGTCCAAAGTCGTCCTACTTGCTTTAAGTACAAACATACACAATCCAATTTCACACACTTTTGAGTCACTTTATGCAGCAGATTTCCTCCTGAAAACGTTTGTCTTAAACGCGGACTAAAAAGCAAAAACGCAATGCCAATTCTGTGTCTTCTGTTCAGACGGTCATCATATAAATGTAGCCTAAAGGTAAAAGGAGCTGGTGACTTGAAAAATACCACTTCATGACATCGCGAGGTGGAAGATGTAGACAGACAAAAATAAAGTGTTACTCAAATGTGTGTGAATGAAAAAAACACACCTCTGGGCATGTTCTGAAGGAGGTAACAACATTATATGGCATGAGTCAGTTTTGCTCAATACAGAATCTTTAAACAGGCCCAGAAGAGGATGTGGCTCAGTCCTGAGACTGAGCCACATCCTCTGCTCTAATATTCACTCGCTATCAGCTTTTGTGAGCAGGCTGCAGACAGGGGCCACTCAAAGGGCCCCTGTGCTAAAGGATGTGACAGCTGGAAATAAAAACTTAATGCAAGTCGACGTATGAGGTGAAAATCATGTAACATGTGACAAACGGATTGTTCCAGAAGCTGAGGGGGTGAGAGCTGAAACTCAGAGCCGCCACACAAAACCACTGTGACCCAGAGATCAGAGAGGGTTAGCAGACACACTGTATGTGTGTCAAGAGTGTGGCTGTGGAGGGGCTCACATTATATCATACGAGCACAAAAACTAAAAAAAAAAACAAAACACTAGTCTGTATTTGTTTTTTGGGCTCCTAAAGAGCTCATTATTTTACCATTTAAGCCTGAATATTTAGTAAAATCCACCCAGTGCTGTGCTGTTTTGATTTGGCTCTGATTCTTTTTATAAATCAGAGCCAATTTAAGTCCCAATTATTTAGAAAAATATAAACTAGTACTATTTTATTAGACTGTCATAGCACCTTTTTAGGCTGAAGATATTATTTTCCTATAAAAAGTCTTTATTCCTGTGGCAGCCCTGCTCTCTTCTGCTCCCGTTTTCCTCAGTAAACCTCAGACTGCAGGCAGAGTGTGTTCTGGTTTAGACCAGCTCTCTGCTGCTAAACACATGGAAAGAATCACCAAGTGAATCAAAGACTTGTCAAGATTTGCTTCAATTAATTTAACCTGAGTTTTGCAGAGATAGTCTCTCGATTGTGGGAGAGAACTGCCTGTGTTTGTCTCCACAGCAGTGGACTAACACCTGTAGACTCTTCATTACATCTGAGAGGGACCACAGTCACCAACACAAAGCCCTGAAGAAGCTGCCTTGGTGGTAGAGAAACACCAGAGGCAAAAACTTTGTAAGTCCAGTTGTTTTGATGAACTTAGTGATAATATCTAATCTGTGGACATCTCCAAATCTGCTCCTTGTAGATCTTGCTCCATTTGAGTTGTTTTCAAAGTAAACTTCTTTACATGTGTGGAAAACACTGCTGCTGATCGATCACTGATTCTCATCGTGCACATTTCATTAGGTTTCTACACAGCTATACTCTGAACACTTTAGTGGGCCTTTACTCAGTGAATCATGGGTGTAACCTGGCTCAGGCCAGATTGATCTGTGTGTGTCACTCTGATGTGGGTTTTCCACATTATCAATGTGCTACAGCTCTCACTGAAAGAGATCAGAAAACGTGGAACACCATGACGATTTGAATCTGGATTGGCTGAAGCGTCAAAACAGAGTGAAAAGGTGAAAAACCTTGTTGCATCAAGTTATGAGAAAAGCACAGAAAGTCTCTCTGTCCACAAATGGACACAGTTCTTACCTTCTGAATGTTTTTCACAAACTAAATACTCAGTTAAATACTCAGTATTGATATTAAAATAGACTGAAGTATGTCTGTCACCATCGCCATCTTTGTTTTGGTTCATAGGTTCACACTGAAGCGTCTCATATCAGGGGACATTTCCTATAACTACAACACTCATAACATCTGCATCTGTCTCCATGGTGATAAAGAGAAAAACTGAGAACTTTGGCAGAAACTGAACACAAAATCTAAGCAAATCATCTGTGTACAGCAGAAGTAGAGTGGTGCTACTATTAAGCACTAGTGTGGTTATATACTATGAAGGACTCATGTGCTCTTACTGTTCTTATGAAGGACTCGTGCTCTTACCTTGAGTCCTCCACACTCTGCGGCCGAGCCCTGGTCCACTCCGGTGATGTATATGCCCAGAGCGTACTCCGCCCCCCCTCGGATCATCAGACCCAGGCTCCGTCCATCATCCAGGACCAGGTTCACCTGCAGCACACAGACAGGGACAGAGGGTGAGACAGGCGCCCATACGTATGTTTGCTCCCTTCACACTTGTTTTGATCCATTAATCCAAACTTGTCTTTTCTGACACTCAGAAATGCTCTTGCATTTTGCTTGGATTGTTGTGTCACAGTTAAAACTCCAAACTTCTCCTGTACAGTTTTTAAGCCCACAAACCATCACTGGACTCTGGATTCTGCTGTCAAATTGTATTCATAACAAACACGGTTTAATTAGCATTGCATTCACTTTAGTTGTTTATTTTACCAATGTTCATTTCTGTTGCTGACAGCAGAGAGAGCTCCAGCACCTAACTGCCTCATTGGAAACAGGTGTAGTTTATAAAATACATATTTTCAGTAACACATTTAAAATTTTTAAGTCAAGTCAGTTTTTTTGTGGATGTTCTGAGTTCTGTTTGCTCCTTGCGCTAAGTCACTCTTCCCCTTCAGAGCATTACCACATTGCAATTACCGCGCATTCCGCCAATGAAACTACTGCATATTGCATCAGGATTGTTAAGTCGTTGTGGACAGTTTTGTATCATGTTTTTGGATATTTACACAGCCAATTACTAAATATAATCTTTAGCTAAATCGCTAATCATGTAAAACCTCTTCAGGCATGTTTTTGATGTAATGCTTCTGTACTCTGTTATTGTAACTGTAGGCTTTAATGCAGGCTACAGTCCTCAGTGTACTATTATTATGTCGACTAACCATGGTGTTTTTAGGTCGACACTTTTAACTTCTGTCCAGGAACAATGGATGAAAAATCGATTTTTAGCAAATCCTGGTACATTCACAGCTGATAAATGTTGATTAATGTATGTCCTTGTCAAATAAATGAAATAACTAAAAAACACCATCTACAACATGGTGGAAAGCTCCAAAAGTAGATTCTGCATAACAGCCCTCTTCATTTTAACCCATGTCTGAACTTTAAATCATGTTGTTGATCGAATAAAACATTTCCATGTTGCAGAGTTTGTGCGTCTTCATGCTGTGAGCGTTTGTGGTGTTTGTGAGTATATGAGTATATGAGTATGTGTGTGCATGTGTGCGTATGTGTGCTTGTGTGTGTGCGCAGAGGCTAAGACAGGTTCAGGTTCAGATCCTTACTGAAATGTGTTGTGTGTGCTGTGTGTGCTGTGTGTGCTGTGTGTGCTGTGTGTGCTGTGTGTGCTGTGTGTGCTGTGTGTGCTGTGTGTGCTGTGTGTGCTGTGTGTGGGCTGCTCCATTGTGTGGCTGTCAGACTGCCACATCTGAGCTGGATCCAAATAATACACCAGAGCTCAGGAACAGAACCGGACTGACACCAGCGCCAAAAATACCTCCAATTCCATCAATATCCAGCACCGTGTTTATGTAATCATTTAGTCATAAGCTTTTATTCATATAACACAGGTTGGACCCATACTGAGCCTTGGACATGTTTGCTTAAAGGGCACATATTACGCTATTTTCTGATTTATGTTATTATGTTGTTTCCTCATCAAAAACAGACCCACAGCTGTGTTTTGTTGCATTCACAAAAACCCTGCAAATTTAGGCAGAGTTCTTCTCATGTGTGAATGAAACAAAACACAACTCCAGGTCTGTTTTTGGGGAGGTAATAACATTCTTACATGGCTAAAAGCTTACAAAAGTCAATTTTACTTAATGCAGGACCTGGAAATCGAACAGCAACCCAGACTGACTGTTTAAGCACAAGTTCAAGATGACGATGATGTGATTTTAAATTCCAAAAACATGATGATGATCTGTAGGTTAGGGAGACCAGACGTCCCTGTTTGGCCATACCAGCTTGTCAAATTCTGATCCTGTCAGATCTCAGAAGCTCAGCAGGGCTGGGCCTGGGTAATACTTGGGAGAATACTGGGAAAATCAGGAGCCACAGGGGGGCTCCAGTACCAAAAATGGTCGTTGTGTCCTTAGGCAAGACACTTCACCCACATTGCCTAGTATGAAAGTGGTGTGTGTGTGAGTGATGGTGGTGGACGGAGGGATCGATGGCGCCGATTGGCATGGCAGCCGTACTTCTGTCAGTCTGTCCCAGGGCAGCTGTGGCTACAATAGAAACTTACCATCACAAGGTGTGGAGAGAAGGAATAATGAAGCTATAAATGCTCTGTAAAGCATCTGTGTGACATATGTCTGTGAAAAGTGCTATATAAATAAAGACTTACTTACTATTTACCTGTGACAGTTACAGTTTTGAGCCCTGTGTCCCCTGTCTTTTGACCCAGTTTTACTCAAGAAATGTGCCATGTGTCCCTATTTTTCACCAATCTGACCCATGCCAACAGTAAAGAGACATAAATTGTAATTTGTTTAGGTAAAATACAGAAAAGCTGCTCAAAAACGACCAAAACAAAAAGCAAATGTGACTATAACGACACGTTAGTCATGAATGGCCCGAGTGTAAAAAATTGTATGCACTTGATTCACAATTTTATTATTACCAACTATTAATTAATCATTGCATATAGCGCCTTTCATGATACCCAGAGTGCTTTACAGATCATTATTCATTCACTCTACACTCTATTTGTATTCACACTATTATTGTAGCCACAGCTGTCCTGGGACAGACTAATGGAAGCAAGGCTGCCAATCTGTGCCATCGGTCCCTCCAAACACCACCATCAATCACACACACACCACTTTCATACTAGGCAATGGGGTAAAGTGTGTTGCCTAAGGACACAACAACTGTTTTTACCACTAGCGCCCCCCTGTGGCACCTGATTTTCACAGCGGTCTCCCATCCAAGTACTAACCAGGCTCGGTCCTGCTGAACTAAGATTTGACGGGATCAGGCTCCCAAACCATCACAAACCGAGGGCGTCCCAGCTTTTGGTTCTGAAAATCTGGTCACCTGCTCTCTGTGTTCCCTGTTTATGAGGCAAACATGTTCAAATCAAATAAAACTTTTACAGTTTCTTTCCACTCAATGATGAAGGTGTACTTTTGACGTGGCATAATTCTGTGTACATGACATGTGCGACAAAAGCTGCTTTGCTCTTGCTGTTGTGTGGCAGAGATTCTACTTAATACTGTAGTTTTGTTTTATGTTTTTGTTTTTAAGTTTGTTACAGTGCAGTAGAAATAGTCAATAACCATGAGTCATACAAGCTGGACCTAAGGGTGCTGGGAGCGGCCACAAACCATTCTCTGCACAGTGTGAGCACTTCATCAACATTCTGCTGGGTCCATGTTGTTGTGCTGTCACCATTAGAATGTGTTCTATCAGGACTGTAAATTACCATACACACCATGTAATGACCCCCTCTCTGATCCTGCAGGTGGAGTCATAACATGTGTCCTACTCTCTCCTCTGCACACAGCTTTTCCCCCAAATCATCTCCAGCTTCCTCAATATGATGATTTTTCAATCCTATAAGTAACAGCATGGCGACATCGATGTGATCCCCATCCCAATGAAGTTTGAGTTCAGATCCACAGAAGCTCTGTCATGAGAAAGAGTCTGACTTTGTCATATATAAAAATGGTTCTTTTGTTCCTCTCCAGCTTCAACTGATCAGTGACATTAAATATACTATATCATGTATTCTATTTGTACAGTGCTTTTTGGACACTCAGACACGTTACAGCATTCTTCATTCATTCCACACTCATGGTATGATACTATTGTAGCCACAGCTGCCCTGAGACAGACTGAGAAAAGCAAGACCAATGTGCTGATTTGCACCATCAGCCCCTCTGACCATCACATCACATCACTTTCATACTCAGCAATGTGGCTCTTTAAGAGTCTTGCCTACGGACACAGAAGTTTGTGACACTGGCGCCCCACTGTGGCATCGGATTTTCCCAGCAGTCTCCCATCCAAGTCCTGAACGGACTCAGCCTGACTCAGCTCTAGAGCTCTGATGAGATCAGGCTTGAACAAGGAGGTCCAGCCCTGTTTAGGAGTACTAATAAACTTTGTTCCACAGTGGTATTACATTAGTCAGTCTTCAAGAAGAAGGGTGGTGCCACCAGGCAAACATACAGATTAAATTAAATGAAAACAGTTACATGAACCATCATGTGTGTGTTGAAAAGATGTTTTAAAGGTGAAGGGACTTCATGAATCACCTAATGACATCACATAGTGGGGCAAACATTTAAAAATCTTGAGAATTTTAAATATACTCAAATGTGCGTGGATGAAGGCCATTATTATAATGTTTATTCATTAATGGTTCCCCATTGGATCACTGCTGAGGCTTTGCAAACTGTTATTTTGTCCTTGGGCAACACACTTGAACAGACACAAGTCAAAACAACAGTAGAACAATACTTTGACTTTAGTGAGAATGTTTTTATATCTGTATGATGTCCAGAGCCACCAGAGGAAGCGCCAACCACACATGTACTACATACTGAAGTATTATATATGCATACTGCAGTATTATATATGCATACAGATGTATTATATCTGCATACTGATGTCATATTATCATTCCAAATGTAATGAAAGCAGCATCCCAGGGGTGCACAGACAATGACACTAATAAAACTGGGACTGACCTTTGTGTTCACAATGTCCTGGATTAATCACCACAGACAGTCAAATGTGTGTGTGTGTGTGTGTGCGTGTGTGTGTGTGTGTATTTGTGCTTGTGAATATACATGTGCGTGCGTGTGTGTATGTGTAGTGTAGTAGAGAGCTGTAGGGGGGTAATCACACCAGCAGGGGGCTAATGACAAGCTCTGTGTGTGTGCGTTCAAACATCTGGGACTTAAACACTGCTGTCAATCACTCACAGGCATATATTAAAGCTCAAGTGTAAACCCAAGGGAGCGTCTAAACCCTTGGCATTTCAAACAGAACATTACAATGTATGAACAGACATGAAGTTAAAGGGATGGTACTAGAGTTTTCACATGGAGGTGTGTAAAATGTTCCTTGCCCTAATACACATACAACATACAGTATATTGTATAAGCAGCTCATGAGGTCATGTTAGACAGTGATGGCAAAACTCCACATTGGTCTATGAGAGTTGTGAAAAACACTTATAAAAGATAATACTCCTTACAACTGTACAACACCTCACCCTTACGTAACAAATACTCCCTACAACTGTACATCAACTCACCCTTATGTAACAGATAATACTCCCTACAACTGTACATCAACTCACCCTTATGTAACAGATAATACTCCCTACAACTGTACAACACCTCACCCTTATGTAACAGATAATACTCCCTACAACTGTACAACAGCTCATCCTTATGTAACAGAGAATACTCCCTACAACTGTACAACACCTCATCCTTATGTAACAGATAATACTCCCTACAACTGTACATCAACTCACCCTTATGTAACAGATAATACTCCCTACAACTGTACAACACCTCACCCTTATGTAACAGATAATACTCCCTACAACTGTACAACAGCTCATCCTTATGTAACAGAGAATACTCCCTACAACTGTACAACACCTCATCCTTATGTAACAGATAATACTCCCTACAACTGTACAACAGCTCATCCTTATGTAACAGATAATACTCCCTACAACTGTACAACAGCTCACCCTTATGTAACAGATAATACTCCCTACAACTGTACAACACCTCATCCTTATGTAACAGATAATACTCCCTACAACTGTATAACAGCTCATCCTTATGTAACAGATAATACTCCCTACAACTGTACAACAGCTCACCCTTATGTAACAGATAATACTCCCTACAACCGTACAACACCTCACCCTTATGTAACAGATAATACTCCCTACAACCGTACAACACCTCATCCTTATGTAACAGATAATACTCCCTACAACTGTACAACAGCTCACCCTTATGTAACAGATAATACTCCCTACAACTGTACAACACCTCATCCTTATGTAACAGATAATACTCCCTACAACTGTATAACAGCTCATCCTTATGTAACAGATAATACTCCCTACAACTGTACAACAGCTCACCCTTATGTAACAGATAATACTCCCTACAACTGTACAACACCTCACCCTTATGTAACAGATAATACTCCCTACAACTGTACAACAGCTCACCCTTATGTAACAGATAATACTCCCTACAACTGTACAACAGCTCACCCTTATGTAACAGATAACTGTATGACAACTAAGTCTAAGTCTCTTGTTAAATCCCTCTTAGTAATCTATCTAAACTTTAATATTTCTTACGGAAAAATTTAGAACTTTCTACCACTTTATATTATTGTTTCTTCATCAAAAATATGCCTGAAGTGGTTTAAGAAGTCATCCATGTATGTTTGAATAATTTAGCCATCTCTCCTAAGCCCCATTCGAACCTTTATCGCGGTTCGCTGTACGATTCTGTGCAAGGCTCCACCCACATGACAATTCTCTATAAACATACAAAAACATGATACAAAACAATACAGTACAGTTTATGATTCAACAGACTACACAATCTTCGTCATTTTTAATAAATCAGACTATGCGTTATCGCACCACTCAAACCCAGAAGTCGTTTTCCCATCGGTCGTTCTGTATACAAACTTCTTCATCGTACATCATTCAATTTCGCACCATCTTCCAAACTTTCATTTTAAACTCGTAGCAGTACAGTCTGGAACTCTCCCGCACTTTTAACAGATTAAACCGGGTTGTGCATTTAATCATATCTTATTCGATGGAGATTCTGTCATTTGTTCTCATCAGTGTCTTTGCCATGGGGAGGTCTACAGTAAAAGGATTAGGTCTGGAGCGCAGTTCAGACTTTACAGAAAATGACAATGATAAAGGTCTGCAGAAAATGTGTTTATAGCTATTTTTTAGTCCATAATGAAGCAAAATTTAATTGAACATTGTGATGGATCAATATAAGAAAAAATAAATAAATACAAACAATATACTTTTTTGTTCAAAACTGTAGAGCTACATTCATCAATCTTGCCAGGAGAAGGCTTCTAGTGGCCAAAACTTATCGAAATCAGTCAAAGGTCCTACATTACACAACATTGACCTTTTGTGAGCTTTACACCATGTTATAATGTTATCTCCTCAAAAACAGACCTAGAGATTTGTTTTGTTCACACATGTTTAAGTAATCCTGTTTTTTGAATGCATGCATCCCAAAATTTCTGACTTCCGGTAATCGCGCAATGCAGACTGGGAAGGATTCTCCGAAAAAGTGCGTGTCAAACCGCCATGTTTGTTTTCCCAGTGAGATATGTCTATTGTCAAAGCCGATCATTTCAAGTCTTTTGAAACATATCGATTTTGTTTCTGGTTCTGATATTGTCATATTTTAGTTTTGGGATTCGGACTGTAATTGTGTGGTTGTTGGATGTCCTAACACCGGAAAAACAGGCTTTGGAAGTTTGCAAACTCCATAACAGCAAAAGGGAATCAGAGGTGTGTGACTGCAAACCTCCATTCAAACAGTTTCTTTTCCCAATGGAATTGAAAAATAGTGAAAGGTGAAGGTGATGGGCAGGATTGATCCACAGGAAGGGCCTTTGACTGCCTAAATCATCCCGAGTTTGCAGCAAACATTTTGTATGTGGAGCGCCAACAAAGCAAAATCCCGATCCCTCGCTCAACCATGGTTATGAATTTAAAAAGTCAACAGCAAAGTGAACGGCACCAGCTGTTCACCAAGAAACACCTTCCACTGCAAAGAGACCAAGACGTGATGTTGATGTAAAACCACAAGAACAAGAAAGTGTAGCTCAGTTTTCTTGTCTTCTGTACTTCTCAACAACATTAACAAACGGGATTTTGCTTTGATGGCACTCCACATACAAAATGTCCACTGCAAATGAAATGACTGGCTTTGACAATAAACGTATCTCACTGGGAAATCAAACATGGCGAGCTGATGCTCACTTTTTCGGAGGATCCTTCCCAGTATGCATTGCGCGATGACCGGGAGTTCAAAATTCAGGATGCATGTATTAACAGCTACTTTATACTTTTAGTTCAGTAGAAACAGGCAATCCCAGGACTGAACTCATCCAAATGATTCTAGCGAAGGTGTATGGAGTTTAAAAACACAGTGGAGCACTTCCTGTATCATATTTGCTTATTACAAAGTGTAACAAATGTGTAATGACAGGAGGGCAGGGGCAGTAACTTGAGACAACAGATTAGTTGGAAAATGAATAATGTGTATTATACAGGGGGAAAAAATTGAGATAACAAAATATACATCAGCTGCAGCAAACAAAAATCAAGCAACTCAATTAAATGTCCCTGGTCTGTTTGCCCAGGGTGGAAAACAGAGTACAAGCTACTTCAGAGTCCAGTATTAATTATTTTGAGGGGGTATGATGTCCATGAAGTGCAGTTGACTGAATAGTTAAGTAGTGGAGGTAGGTGGAGATAGAGGACATGCAGTTAGCCTCCTACCAGACCAGAGGTTCTTTCAAAAAGACAGTTCCGAGCTCTAAATTAAACCCAGGTTTGGGCACCTGGCCTGTGTGCACATTAAAAGAAAGGCCTCTTAGAACATAATGTTGGACAGTTAGCATTAGCATTAACATTAACATTACAAGAGTTCATAAATCACAATCTGTCACAACCAATCACTTCGAGCACATGCTAGCTGTCAGCATGTTAATGCTAAGCTAACTAGCATTGGCATAGGCTACATGGGGCAGGACATAGGGCCCCGACAAAATGGCTGACCTTAGGTTTAGCATTAGCATGCTAGCCCTAGCATTAGCACTAGCATGAAAAGCTAACAAGAACAAAACCATCAATCAATAAATTGGTTTCAGTTCCAACTTACCAGTTCAGTATTGTTTCATTGTTTCAAGTACTGTTGTATTGAAATGCCCAGGACACATGACAATGTCGCACAACGGCTCTGGTTCTAAAAAAGTGTGAATTGTGAAGTTAAAAATGTGAAACATGAGAATATGAAATGAAAAAGTGTAGATGTACTGACTTTCAAAGGTCTGTCCCCTGATTTTCTCCCACACAACTGAGGAGAGACAAGTCAGGGGACCTTATATACTCTGTCTGATGACGTGTGATTGGATTACTGGTGAAATGGGCGGTGTGATGGGTGGTGACAAATCATGTGGAGTGGGGGAAAACCTGGGTAGGATCTGGATAACCGGACTGAATTTTACCCTGGTTACACATGACATCACAAGGTGGAACTTCTGCTTGTTTTTTTGTTTGAGAGAAGAACTCAGGCTACATCTGCAGGATTTGTGTGTTAAACATTTGTGAATGAAACAAAACACAACTGCAGGTCTGTGATGAGGAAATAACATTATGATAACATAACAATAACATAGATCAGAAAAAAGCGTAATATAACTTTACAATATTGGTTTAGTCCTGGTTTAAAATACTCGCTGATAGAGACATGCATATCCAATACAAATTGCAACTGTTTAATGGGTCCAAAGACAAAAATTGTGAAAAAAATATATATATTTATAATAATAATAAATATAGCCGCAAGCAGCAATGATTGGCCCTCGCTCGTGCTTGCGCCGCGCCCCACAAACGGCGCAGCCCGCAAACGGCGCACCCCGCAAACGGCGCACCCCGCAAACGGCGCAGCCCGCAAACGGCGCAGCCCGCAAACGCCGCGCCCCGCAAACGCGCGCCCGCGTAAACGCCGCGCCCCGCAAACGCCGCGCCCGCAAACCCGCGCCCCGCAAACGCCGCGCCCCCGCAAACGCCGCGCCCCGCAAACGCCGCGCCCCGCAAACGCCGCGCCCCGCAACCACCACGCCCCGCAACCGCCGCACCTCACACTGACCCTAATAAGCCTAAGCTTAAATCTTACCCTAATCATAATCCTAACCATAGTCCCAACCCTAGCCTTATAAATCTTAATTTAACCCTGCAATTTTCAAAATTTGCCAAAAGAAAATATCCAAGATGGCGGACTTCCGGTTTATAAAGGGGCGTGGTCACAATATACATTTTTGTTCTTATTGCCATGATGCATCTGGATACCAAATTTGGTTTGGCTACACCAACGTTTGTGTCAGGACGTCCCATTGGCAAGGATACAATTTTGGCTTGTTGCCATGG
Source organism: Boleophthalmus pectinirostris (assembly GCF_026225935.1). Taxonomy (NCBI): domain Eukaryota; kingdom Metazoa; phylum Chordata; class Actinopteri; order Gobiiformes; family Gobiidae; genus Boleophthalmus; species Boleophthalmus pectinirostris. The sequence goes on along the minus strand of NW_026571133.1, from coordinate 46,822,376 downwards.
CAACACAATGTAAACGGGATGTGAGCATCATTGAGTTTTTAATCGAGACCATGTCACAAATGTGGATACCAAATGTTGTATATCTGTGACAAATAAAACCTTATTTTTACATAAACATTTTCTAGGGGGCGCTATTGCACCCATTTTTGTATTTTCTTACATCAGTCTGTTCAGGGTTGAGGTGTGAACTCACGGTTAAAATATGAGTGAAATCGGCCAAAGTTTGTGCAAATTATCAGGCGTCGAAGTTTGATGGTGAGCCCCAAAAACAAACCCGAAATTTACACCGTTGCCACAGCAACCGTTTGACCTTTTAAAAAGCTTTTAAAAAATTTTAATGTCCCACTTGTCTAGATGATACAGAGTGATTCTGGTGAGTCTGGGTCAAACGCTCTAGGTTCAAAGCGAGTTCGTTCAAATATGAGGACAGGAATTTGTGCCTTCGTCGCCAGGTCGCCCGATCAATCCAATATGCCCAACTTCCTGTTGGTTGCCTAGCAACCACGTAATATACTTTTTTGTTCCTATTCCCATGATGCATCTGTGTACCAAATTTGGTTTGGCTACGCCAAAGTTTTTGTCGGGCGTCCTATTGGCGAGGTCAGATGTTTAGCCTGTCACCATGGCAACATGATGGGGAAATGGCATGGGGTCGTCCTAGACTTTTTTGATCAAGACCATGTCATGAATCTGTGTACCAAATTTTATATGTCTACAACAAAGTAAATTTTGGCACTACCGTGCAATTTCCCTAGGGGGCGCTATTGCGTCCACCTGAGATTTTCTTATATAAATCTGTTAAGGGTCGAGGTGTGAACCCACGATTAAAATTTGAATGAAATCGGCCAAAGTTTGTGCCAGAATTTGTAGATTTGACCAATGGAGAGTTTATGTCATCGCTATGGCAACACCATAAAAAGTATGACATGGGTGTCACTGACTTTTGGATCAGGATGCCAAAATGGAATTTTGTGCAAAATTTCAGAAATTTTTGAACAACTATTTGGGAACAAATTATTTTCTTCCATATTAAATTTTGTTTCAATCTATAGGGGGCACCAATGCGCCAAATTAATAATTTTCACATTAAGTAGCTTCAGGGCAGAGAGTTTAACAACTGTTTCAAATTTCATTGAAATCGGAGTTCGTTTGAACAAATGGGAGCAATTTGTAAATCTCCTAAATTGTGTGCATTTTTTGTTGCTTCACTGCTCAGAGATCGTAAGACGTGTGTGAACAATTTGGATAACTTTTGATGTTCCACGTCTTGAGATAATGTGGACCAAATGTGAGCTCGTTCGGGTGAACGCCCTCGGAGGAGTTTGTAAAAGCTAAGCCAACTTTAAGCCAATATTGCTGCCCCCTAGTGGAGCACACGGTGTTGGTGTAATAATATTTTTTCCTTGTCTTGACATGATCGACTTCTGTGTCAAATTTCATGACTGTACGTGCAAATTTTTTTTTGTGTCATTCGTATTCCCTAATGCATTTTTGAGTCGTTTGGGGGCGCTGACGAGCCATTTTATTTATTTTTGGAAAATGAAAATAGCCAAAAGTTAGAGAAGCGCGAGTTTTACCAGATGGCAAAATTTCAGGACTTTTCGTCATTGTGTCAATGTTCCGCTTTTTTTTGGCCGCCAAACTATACATTTTTGGAAACCTCAGGCGCATTGCTACGTGATGGCGAGGGTCCCTGGTCACTGCGGGCAAGTCACATCATGCCATTTCACTTTTTGGCCACTCAGAGCATCGCTTTGTGATACTAATAGGCCCTTCGCCAGCCTCTGGCGCTCGGGCCTAAAAATTTTGCTGCAAGCGGCGATGATCGGCCCTCGCTCGAGCCTACGCCGCGCCCACGCCACACCGCACCCCGGCCACGCAGAGCCCTGCACATGCCGTGCCCCATGAATGCACCTTACCCCTTGATCTAACTCCTAAATTAACACCCCTAACTGTAGCCCTAACCCTAGGCCTAAAATTAACCCTAGCCCTAACCCAAACCCAAAACCGAACCCTAGCCCTAACCCGAATTCCAAACCCTAGCCTTACCCCTAACCTAACCCTGACCCCTATTCTTAACCGAACCCTACCCCTTTTTCCTCAATTTCTGTATGCGTTGAGATTTTTTTAAATCCAAGATGGCAGACTTCCGTTTTGGCAGGGGGGCGTGGTCACAATATACTTTCTTGTTCCTATTCCCATGACGCATCTGTGTACCAAATTTGGTTTGAGTACGTCAAAGTCTTTGTTGGGACATCCCATTAGCGAGGATTGACTTTTGACCTGTTCCCATGGCAACATGATGGGAGATGGAGTGTGGGCATCATTGACTTTTTTCATCAAGACCATGTCACAAATGTGTGTACCAAATTTTGTATGTCTACGAAAAAGTGAAACTTTATTGTTCCATACAATCTCCCTAGGGGGCGGTATTGCATCCATTTCACATTTTATTATATAAATCTGTTCATGGTCGCAAAAACGAACACGAAATTTGCCTTGTTGCCACAGCAACACCGTTTGACCTTTTAAAAAGCTTTTAACAACTTTTAATGTCCCACTTGTCTAGATGATACAGAATGATTCTGGTGAGTCTGGGTCAAACACCCTAGGACGAGTTCGTTCAAATACGAGGACAGGAAATTGTCTCTTCTCCGCCAGGTTGCACATTCGATCCAATATGGCAGACTTCCTGTTGGTTGCCTAGCAACTAATATACAAATATACTTTTTTGTGCCTATTCCCATGGTGCATCTGTGTACCAAATTTGGTTTGTCTACGCCAAACTTTTTGCCAGGCGTCTTATTGGCGAGGACCGATGTTTGGCTTGTTGCCATGGCAACACAAAAGTAAATGGCATGGGGGCATCATTGACCTTTTTGATCGAGACCATGTCACGAATGTGTGTACCAAATTTTGTATGTCTACAACAAAGTAAATTTTTGGTGTTCCATGCAATTTCCCTAGGGGGCGCTATTGCACCCATTTGAGATTTTCTTATATGAATCTGTTCAGGGTCGGGGTGTCCACCAACGATTAAAGTTTGAGTGAAATCGGCCACAGTTTGTGCGAATTATCACTCGTCGAAGTTTGGTGGCGAGCTGCAAAAACGAACGCGAAATTTGGACCGTTGCCACGGCAACACCATTTGACCTTTAAAAAAGCCTTCAACAAATTTTAATATTGCACTTGTCTAGATGATACAGAATGATTCTGGTGAGTCTGGGTCAAACGCCCTAGGACGAGTTTGTTTAAATACAAGGACAGGAAATTGCGTCTTTGGCGCCAAGTTGCTTGATCGGTCCAATATGGCCGACTTCCTGTTGGTTGCCTAGCAACCGCGTAATATATTTTTTTGTTTGGAACGACCAGACCTATCCACCACCCGAATTTCGTTTGTCTATGACAAAGTTGATTTTTCAGGTATAGCCATAGGCGTAATGTATTTTGATTTTGCAGGGGGCGCTGTCGCGCCATTTTTTTTAAATTTTTTGATGTGGAGTATCTGTAAATTCCTATTTTGGCGATCCTGAATTTTGTGCAAAATTTCGTGAGTTTTCATCAGCGAGAAGTGTGTGAACTGTGCCAAAGTGGTTAGAATTTGTGACATCGTGCACGAAGTTCGCCTTACGTTTTGGGGTGAACAATAACAATTATGCCGCTGTCGCGGCCCACGGGCAATGCCACCGTGCCATGTCAGCAGGCACTAGTCACTGACATGTGAGTGTGAGTGTGTGTTTGGAAAGGAGAGAGCGCTTTGCGCTCTGTTGCCTTCCCGCAGCCCACTGCTGAACAACAATAGACCCTACGCCACCCATGGCGCTCGGGCCTAATAAAAAAACAGATCCACACTGTATTTCTTTAGAGCTCCCAATTTTTGTATTTTAATGACACCACAATGTGACGTTTTGGAGTGAAGAGCTTCTTCAGACAAATCCTGGTTTATTCCATGAACTATGTACTACAAGAGTTTCTTCAAATGTGTCCACAAAACATAAATGTACCTCTAAAGCAATCCATGATTCCATTGATGGTTCCGGGTTTGATTCCCACTAAAGTCTTTCTGTGTGGACTTTGCATATTTTCCCTGTGTCTCGGTGGGTTTCCTGTGGGCACACCAGTTTTCCCCATCATCTCAAAACATGCACAAATAGAGCTCCTGCAGTTGTCATCACGCACTCGCAGCATGCACCTCCAGACCCCATGCTGGCAGTGGAGCGCCGCAGAATTTCCATAGAAACTAACAGCATGAGACCCAGTCCTTTTTACTAAACACTGTTCATTTGAAAAAAAATTAACTGACTGCTTAGAAATGTGGATTGTAGGAAATAAAACCACAAACTAAAGTTAAATCAATGATGTTTGTATTTATCACATTGACATGAGTTATTTAGCATCTATGTAGCTACAACATCTGCACATTAGACAGAGCCACTGTTGGGCAAGTTACTTTAAAACTCTAATGTGTTATTTATGACTTGTTACTGTCATTTCAAAGTAATTAGCTACATTACAATATTACTGTGTTTAAAATGTAAAACATTACACGACTATTGGATTACTTTTAAGTTACTCTCACCAACATAACTGTGAAGATGCTGAACTTTTGCTCCATATATGGACTGAACCAGGACTGAACAGAAATGAACCAGGACTAAACCAGGACTAAACCAGAACTGAACCAGCACTAAACCAGGTCTAAACCAGGACTAAACTAGGTCTAAACCAGGACTGAACCAGGACTAAACTAGGTCTAAACCAGAAATGAACCAGAACTAAACCAGGTCTAAACCAGGACTAAACCAGAACTGAACCAGAACTGAACCAGCACTAAACCACGACTAAACTAGGTCTAAACCAGGACTGAACCGAGGACTAAACCAGGTCTAAACCAGGACTAAACTAGGACTAAACCAAAGCTAAACCAGGACTGAACCAGGTCTAAACCAGAACTGATCTAGGTCTAAACCAGGACCAAACCAGAACTAATCTTGGACTAGAACTTGGACTCTAAGTCCACCCCTGAGAGAACCCTGCACCCGTGTCTGCAAGGCATCATCGGGCATCAGCTGCGTTTAGCCCTGTGGAGCGTGAAGTTCTGCGTCGGTCCTTTTGCCCGTGGTTACCTGACTGTCTACGCGGGTGCGTCTCCGGCATTTCACCGCTGCTGATATCACGTGATTTTAGCGAATTTGTATGAAGAAAAACGAAAAACCCACCACTTCAGTCCAGGTTAAAAAGGACTGTAAAGCGCGTTACTCACATTTGTACCGAGTAAAATATTAATTTTTTTCCCCCTGCGTTACAGCAAAAAGCAATGCATTACAGTAATAAGTTACTTTTATAACACGTTACTCCCAACACTGGTCAGAGCACACTGCATTTTCACTATTTTATCCAGTTCACTTCATTTAAACTGTCAGTAAAAGTTGAAGTTAGGTTTTATAGTTAAGTATTTTTTTCACAAACATCTCCAGGGACTCTTTTGGATGATTTAAGAAAGTGAAAACTAAACCAGATGTCCAGATATTGCAGAGATAAAAGTGCTTTGTGTAACTTTTATGGACCAGACCAAGATACACGTCAGATCCGTGGAGATGCGACCCCGCTCACCGTCAGAGTATTTTTGAGCTATAAAACCACCTATAATTGCATAAATGTAAGGCAGAGCTGTTTAATGTCGTACTGTGGAACATTCCAGGTCGAGCAAAAACACATCCATAAAAACAAGCAGGTGAAGAACCTCCAGCCCAAATTTTATGCAGTGCACCATTAATGCAAAATCCTCCTAATCTGTATCTATACTTTAAAATCAAGGGCAGAGGAGTGACAGACACAGAGACTTTATTCACCTCTTGTAAAGTGGTAAATTTAAAGTGCAACATCTCATCCACGTTATCCATAGAAATTGTCCTCTGCAAATGATGACAACCAGTCCACAAACCCGCACTGTTAATCCTGTTTGAGGCATTCTTTGAAGTACAAAAAACAAGGCCCCATCCACACTAGTAAATATCTGAGTCGTTTTCGTTGTGGATACAGTTTGTTCACACTAATCTGATGGAAAAAGGCTCCAGAGACGGAACGATCTGGTGCCGCCAGCTCCCATGAATTCATCTGAGTACAGATCTGATCCGGCACTGTGTGGATGCCTGAAAACTCTGATACTCTGACATTGGAGCTCTAGTTGCGTCCTTATTGGTCCACGTTTCTGTGACTTGCTCCTTCCTGATTCGCTGGGTTCGTGACATGGGTCATGTGATGCTATTGTGGAAAACAGTTTAAACAAACCATAGACAAACGGGAAACAGAATAGCTAGAACTACTTGCTACTTTCAAGCATGCCATCTTCCTTGGCACGAAATCAGCTGCTGCAACTTCAGACACAGTGCTCCACTTCCTCGTTTTTACCTCTCACGTGACTTTGTGACGCCAGCCTAGTCATGTGACTAGCATTTCAGGTGGTTTCGGCATTATGGGAGGCTTTGATTGCGGATACAGAAACAACGCAAATGTTGACGCAAATCATTTCTGATACAGTGATACAATGATACAGTGATTCGTTTCAGTGTAAAGTAACCCAAGAGTAGTTCCTCATATGTGTCTGTTTACATCCACACAGCGCACGGATCGAGGTGAAGCTGCAGAATGATACTGACTCTATCTATTGACTTTACCTCCTATCTTTTTATGCTTTAAAAATCCTGTATCTGAAGTTCTGCACCACATTTCACAAATAATAATCACACAGTTTTGACTTGTATCTAAACTAGAAGTGCAGAGCTCTGATCTTTTGAACACTTAAGAGTCTCAGAGTGACTGGTTTTACTGTAGACAGGAAACAGCTGACGTGATCGCGCTCACAACTTTATATCCTGTGGTCTGCAGACAGATCCCACTGCAGTCTTTATGATCAGAGATTTAAAATCTCATAAGATTCTCCTTGTGTCTGTGGTGTGCGCTTTTTATCCCAGGTTTAAAAATGGTTTAAGACCGAAAAACCCTGTAGTGTGTGGCGGCCTTAAAATAGTCTTGACCAAACTAGTTCAAGATCTGGGTCTCACTGCTTCTGACTGAAGGATGGGTCAAATGCACAGGACACCTTCCCCTACAAGGTCAAAGTACGCCTTATTATCATAACTTGAATCCTTACGTGCCTCATGAATGATACGGGCAGCCACAGGTAAAACCTTTGTTATGGTCGGGCATCTTGACTGTCATTTGTGGCACATCTTTACCTCCAGGCTCACGCTAACACTAATGCTAATGTGTGTGCTATCAGGTCGGATCAGACAGCCTGTGAGCGCCCATGTCTCATCAGGACATGCATTATAGATGTAGGACGGTGAGAGCAAAACAACATCCATCAAAGTGCACCGCTAAGTCCACCACAGGGACAGACCGGACCTCTCCTCAGCCCTCTGTCTGTGTTAAAGTGACAGTGACAATGTGTTTTTAAAGACCTGAATTATTTATCATTGAGTCTTTGTACTCTGGGACGCCTTAACCTTGGTGTCTCCCTTGTGTAACTTCGGAATGTATATTTATGATGAGCAGATGGTTCCGTGATGTCATCTGCTGATCCACCGGGGAGTCAAACTGTTTCAATAAAGTTACAAACACGCAAGTTTTTGAAGACGATTATTTGAGAACTGGACTGGTCATAAAATTAGTTAAAATGGGACTAAAGGTCTAAATTAAATCCAAAACCACTTTTCAAACAGAACTGCTAAACTAGGCAGTGCCTGGAGGACTAAATGGGAGAGTGAGGGGGAGGAGGGGCAGTACCTGGAGGATTCTCCCCTTTAGTCCTCCAGGTGAAGAGGAGAGTGGGAGGGAAGGAGGAAGGGTGGTACCTGGAGGACTAAAGGGGAGAGGAGGGAGGAAGAAAGGGCGGTACATGGAGGACTCTCCCCTTTAGATCCCTTTAGAGGACTAAAGTGGAGAAGAGGGGGAGGAGGAGGGGCAGAGCCTGGAGGACCAAAGGGGAAGAAGAGGGGGAGGAGGAAAGGTGGGGTCTGGGGGACTAAAGGGGAGAGGAGGGAGGGAGAAGGGGTGGGGTCTGGAGGACTAGAGGGGAGAGTGAGGGGAAGCGGTCTGAGGACTAAAGGGGAGAAGGGCGGGGTTTGAAAGACTAAATGGGAGAATGAAGGGGGAGGAAGAGTGGGGTCTGCAGGACTGAAGGGGGAGGAGGGGTGGGGTCTGGAGGATTAAAGGGGAGAAGAGGGGGAGGAGAAGGGGCGGAGTCTGGAGGACCAAAGGGGAAGAAGAAGGGGCGGGGTGTGGAGTACTAAAGAGGAGAGTGAGGGGGAAGGAGGGGCTGAGTCTGGAGGACTAGAGGGGAAAGTGAGGGGGGAGGAGGGGCAGGCTTTGAGAATCTTAGAAACGGTGTGATTGGTCTAACAGGTATCCTTCAAACTCCGCCTCTAATCAGGAAAGTCTTGCTTGATGTCACCAAAGTTGTCAAAAAGTAACAGTTGATAATGCTTTTAAAAGACCCATATTACACAAAATAGATTCTTGTGAGCTGTAAGCCATGTTAGAATATTGTTGTGCATTTCAGGTCTTATCTAATTAATTTTAATAGATATACTTTTACTTTGAAGTTTGTGCTTTTATTTTGGTACTCTGCACCAATCCGTGGTACTGGATGTGTGAAAAATAAGAGAGAGTGGCTGAGTGGCTAGCACTCATGCCTCACAGCAAGAAGGTTCTGGGTTCGATCCCCAGGTCGCCCGGGTCTTTCTGTGTGGAGTTTGCATGTTTCTCCCAGTGTCTGGATGGGTTTCCTCCGGGCGCTCCGGTTTCCTCCATCAACCCAAAACATGCTCCAGGTCTCCAGAACAGTTGATAGTCAAGGTCAATTAAATACAATCAATCCAATCATTGTGTCCTTAGGCAAGACACTTCACCCACATTGCCTAGTGTGATGGTGGTGGTCGGAGGGACCGATGGCGCCGAGTGGCATGGCAGCCGCGCTTCTGTCAGTGTGCCCCAGGGCAGCTGTGGCTACAATAGTAGCTTACCATCACCAGGGTATAGAGTGAATGAATAATGCTGAATAATGCTGTGTAAAGCATCTTTGGGGACAGAAAATGTCTGTGAAAGCGCCATATAAATAAAGACTTACTTACTTACATCTTGTGATGTCACGTATTAGTAGTTTTCAAGTGAACAACTTTCTTCTATCTTCAGTTCAGGAGAGATTGACAATTCAAACACTGAAATCATCCAAATTATTCTAGAGAAGATGTACAAAGTTTATAAACACAGTGGAGCAAGCAGGAGCAAGTCTGACTAAGGCTCGTTTACACTGAAACTAATCACTGTATCACTGTATCAGAAAAGATCTGCGTCCAGACACGTCGTTTCTGTGTCTGCAGGCCTTCCTTACCCACACAGCTTTGAACATATTTATTTACATTTTACAGAAATTAAACTTAAAACCACATGATTAATTTGCATAGCGCTCAAAAACAGCTCACTCCTTGTGTCGCAGCTTCTGTCGGACTAAAGGACATGACTCAGTGGAATATGAGTGTTCTCTCTGTGACAGAGGGATGTTCTACTGATGGTGAGTCTGTTCTGCCGTGTTGGAGATGGTTCATGTGAAACTTTTCAGAGATTATACCTCAGCAGGTCGTACACACAGACTGTTTATATGAATGGACATATATTGTAGCCTCTTAGCGTTTTGGCAGAGAATTACTTCGCGGTGCACAGACCTACATCAGAGTATCAGTGTTTTTAGGTGCTCACACAGTGCTGGATCAGATCTGTACTCAGATGAATTCAGATGAATTTTCAGTTGAATTATTGTGGACGAACACTGCATCCACAACGAAAACAACTCGAATACGAACTAGTGTGGACGGGGCCTAATACTTGTCGAGTGCTGGAGGCCATAGAACCTTGAGAATGCCCAATTTAGTCAGATCTCAGAAGCTTAGTACTTGGATGGGAGACCACTCGGAACATCAGGTGCCAGAGTGGGGCGGAACTGACTCTAGTGGAGTTTATTGTGTCCTTCGGCAAGACACTTCACCCAGAGTGCAGCTGTGTCCACAATAGAATCTAACCCTCAGCAGTGTGGAGTGAATGACAGTGTGACATTGACTTTGAACATCTGGAGAAGCACTAAGACTAATGCAGTGCTATTTTTAAAAAGTGTTTTGTATTCTGAATGTATACACAGTCTTACGCTGATAAAAATAGAAAATAGAAACACTCCAGTTATGTCTTTGAAGAGGATACAGAAGGAAATGCACAAAAATATAAAGATCCATAAAGATGACCCTTCAAATCTGTTCAACATCAGAATAAAGAAAATAATTTAAATCCAGTTTGAACAGGCGTAGGATAAGATATAAGGGATAAATTTAGTTTTTGTCTGTTCACTTTTTGTGTGACAATCCTCAACCAACACATCCAGAGGCATGTTCTAACACATTTCTGTTTTTATAAATCTATCTCCACTCTATCTTTAATGTTTATTTAGACTTAAAATAAGCAAAGCAAACTGCACTGCACTTAAACACTCTGTGCCACTCACTTACAGTTTGAGAACCTCTTCTTGAAGAGAACTTCCACTGGCACTTTACACAAAACTGTGAACAACGTGAACACTGTTGGGAAAGTTACTTCTAAATTGTAATGTATTATTTATTACTTGTTACTGTCAAAGTAAAAGTTACATTACAATATTACTGCATTTAAAATGTAAGGCATTACATGACACATTACATTACGCAGCACTTTTAACCAAGGGCTAAACCAGAACTAATCCAGGACTGAACCAGAACTAATTCAGGACTGAACCAGAACTGAACCAGAGCTGAACCGGGACTGAACCAGTCACTAGGCAGATGGACAGGTAGAATGTTTTAAGAAGATTAACCTGTCCTGTGATACACACTGATGTGTTTGTGATTTGACGCGCAGTGTCTGTGAGTTCCAGACACCTGTACAAGTTTATTGTCGACAGCAGCGGCCGTAATGAAATATGATCACACTCGATGAGAGTGCATGACAAGACTGAGTCCAAGTGCCTTCAAGACTGAGATAAGATCATGTTCAAATGCACTCGAGTTCTAGATAAGACTAAGACTTTTGTCATCTAATCTACACGATTCACGTAGGTCACCTTTTTTGGCTTCAAAATGGTGAATTTCGCTGAAAGGTGAGAAATTTCCATGCCTGCTTATTCATGCTTACTGGAAGATGTTTGGAAACATGTGCATGACGACTTCCAGCATAGCTTCCAACACTGGGCATGTGATAAAACCATGGATTCAGCAGCAGTGTCTTCACAACCTGCCAAAGCTTTCATGAGGGACGGGACTCTAATCGCATCATCCATGTCACTCACAGGCAGCATTATTTTTTTAAATATACATTTTAAATTAATTTAGAGACATTAAAACACACAAACTAATAGGCAACTTATAAAAGAAAAAAAAATAAATACAATGACACCTAGATAAAGGAAACCAGGCCATTTTCTCAGTTTTCCCAGATATACTATCGCCAACAGAGACTAAAGGAAGTCATCATCCACATGTTTCCAAACGTCTGGATTTGTGACGTAAGCGTGAATAAAGCCCGTTGCCTGTCTCAAATAGGTAATACAGGCATCAGCTAAAACCATATGCCCCATCTCCACCTCGGCAGCAGAACCATCAGCCTCCTCAGCCTCACCTCACACATCATTGTCATCTCCAAAGTTTATCCATTAAAAACACCTCTGTCTGTCTGTTTGTCTGAGATTTTTTTATATACTCTGATTAAAATGGCCACAGTAAACTCCACTGTGCTGGGACGTTCTCCCATGAAACCTCTGGAATCTTCATTTTGCCGCTGATTGCTTTTTAGAACTCAGTCCAACTTCCTGTGGTTTTCAACTTTTATTTTTCAACATTTCTTCGCAAACTTTAACTTTTCTGTTATGGTAAATGGTTACATTTTGATATAGCGTGTTTCCACCTTCAAGGCACTCAAAGCACTTTACATCAAGGAGCCACTCATCCGTTCACACACACACACACACTCACACACCAGTGTACAGACACCGGCAAAACATCAAAACCTGCCATATGCACTTGTTAGGATTTGATCTTGTGCATAAATCCACATTTGTTTCTATAAAAATAGCTGTGCCACAAACACTGTTAACAGGTACATCAGTGATTCTTGAGAGACAGGACAAAACAAGTAATACATTTTTTTTTTTTCCCCCAAAGCCTTCTACATTTATAAGAGGTACATATCTGTGTAGTGAGGTCTGAGCTGGGCATGAACTTCTAAAAGAAATCTGAAGGAATTGATAGCTGACAGAGCTGACAAAAATTCGAGTTGTACCTTTCTAAAAAGTATCTAGTACACACATTGTAAATTTCTCTGATCTGGCCAAGATTTAAAACCTTTTCACACTTTCATATTATTACCTACTTACTAGTTTTGAAACTGCTTAATTCTAGTCTACAGGGTGTTTATTTTAAGATAACTTGTCCAGTAAAATAATTTTGCTGCAGACAGATAATTTCACTACTTTTAAACGGCCCATCTCATGTAAAATAACTCTTTTCTCATTGTATTTTCTGCACATAAACAAGCACAATTTGGGTTTTGGAACATCCATTACACAATAATTCTGAAATCTTACTGATTTCTTTTAGACAGTCACAGACCAGGAACTATGAAAGTCTGACTATTGCTCCTCCCCCCGCCCGTCCTGAGAAAGCACAGGCTCCGCCCTCCAAACGTGACGTAGGCGACGAGTGAGCATGGATCTATTAAAATAACTAGATACAGTATTGCTAGTTTGCAGCTGCCTCGAGTTGACGTAGTGGCACTCACTGGTACAGTGGTACTACAACGGAAAAAATCCCATGGGCCGAGAGAAGATTTTTCTCATAGAGCCAATGTAATCACAAACTGCTCGTGTTCGGCTGACAGGGCACCTACAACTTTCAAAAATGTTGGATTTCATGGCAATTTTTACCTACTATTTCTCAGCTCAAAATCCTTCAGTTGTTTTAAAAAGGTGGAGGTGGTGGAGCAGGGGAGGAGGGCGGGTGTGAAGTGCTTTCTGCTACATCTTATGCGTCATAGGTGTAGCTGCCGCGTCATTGTTGTAGCAGCTTTAGTTCATTCTCAAGTGGGAGGGTGACAGAAATACACTGCAATTTGTAAAAAAAAAAAAAAAAAAAACGCAAAATCAATCTAAAAATCACCACAATACAAATACAAGGCCCACACATCACTCTAAGAATGTAGAAAACGCTGAAAGTTGATTTTGCATGAGATGGGCCCTTTAAGTAATTTTCCGTTAGATTGAAGTGTTTATATCTTACATTTTGACCAAACTTTTTTCTGCAGTGCATGCTAGTTTCTTTTTGTCTTCTCTGTGAGCTGACTTAACAGTCTCCCTCCAGTGTTGCTTCATTAAATGTATCATTTATAGATCGTATCAATGGACAACCCTCTGGCTGTTGCACTCCAAGCAGGAAGTGACCATGGGGACAGTGAAGAACTGTCACTCCTCTCTCTGTCTCATTTTGGTCTTAAAATATTTGTATTAACCTGCTCGACATGATCCTGGTGCTTTTATTTCACTGTTCTTTTTTTTGTCACTTTATTTTTATTGTATATAATAAATTGATAATAATAATAATAATAATAATAATAATAATAGTATAAACAGGAACAGAAGCCTAGGTGGCACTTGAATAGTCTACTTTTGCATAAATAACGTCCCTTTTTCCCATTTCTTCTTCATTTGTGCCTCTTGCAATCTCAGTCTATGAGTTATTTTTTTCATTAGATAGATGTCTTTTATTGTAGATATCCACTGATCCTTTGAGGGCAAAGAAGTTGTGCCCCAGTTCCTGGTAATAGATTTTTTGGCTAATGACATGACTTTGAAAAGATTTATATCACTTTAGTGAATAATGTTTTCTGAGAAGTTGCAGAGACCAGGTCAGGTGATGAGGGGACAGAATATCCCAGCACCTGCCCCAGGACATCACAAACCATTTCCCAAAATACAATAATATTTGCACAATTCCAAAATCTATGAGAATGGTCCACATTAATCTCTCCACATTTCCGCCAACACATCTGATGCATCTTTAACTGTTTACTCTTTAATTTAGGTGTAATAAAGAATCGAATCAAGTTTTTCCAGACAAACTCCCTCCATGTTCAAGAGCAGGTGGGGGTGTGGTGATGCCGCCACATGTTTAACCAATCTTTATCTTCAATTTTTATGTTTAAATCTTTTTCCCAATTCCCCTTCACTGTTAGAGTTGTGTTCTTATCATTTTTAGTTAGGGCTTTATATAATGCTGAAATTATTCTAAGGTTACCATCTTTATAGGCTTTAGTTACTGTTTGAATGACATCACTCTCTTCCATGGAGGGGATCACCTGTATTTCTATTCTACGATAGTCTCTCATTTGAAGGTACCTGAAGAAATCATGTTTTCCAAGTTGATAATGCTTTGTCAAATTCTGAAAGCTCTCCAGCTGCCTCTTTTTCTCCAGTACACACCAGGCAGTCATCCCTTTTGTTGTCCAGTATTTATAATTTTGGTCATATTAGTTTTTATTTCACTATTCTACCAGTAAATAAATTCCTATTCCTAATATGGAAATCCACTCCAAATTGGCTCCTATAACTGACAGCCTCGATGAGCTTCATTTGACTGGAGTCAAACGCTGTGGGTGACATCACTCTCAATTAATAATAATAATAATAATAATGTATCAGTTTTATATAGCACTTTTTTGAACACTCAGAGATGCTTTTACAGGACAATATTCACTCCAGATCTGGTGGTGGTTAACTACTATTGTAGCCACAGCTTCCCTGGGGCAGACTGATGGAAGTGAGGCTGCCAATCTGCACCACTGGCCCCTCCTCCACCACCATCACTCACTTAGTCCATTTCTTTATACAGTTTATTTAACATACTTACAGAGCTGACATTTTCCATATGTGAGAGTTTCTGTCCATATAACATCTCCAACGCATCAGCCTCCTCTTCCTCTCCTCCTCTTCACCACCACCAGTGTTCATCTTTCATGTCATATCTGCTGAGCTCTGAGTGCCAAAGTTCATCTATTCACAAAACTATAACTTGGACATGACAGAGATTTTTGTATGTTATGATTAAAATGGCCACAGAAAACTGGACTGTCGCGGGATATTGTGAGTCCTGAGTCCATTTAGTCCAGAAATATTCCCAGACAGTAGGCGCTCCGGCCTGCTCTACATTCCAGCCACAGTGTAGTGCTCTGACAGCGCAGTATTTCACAGCACTGACCTGTCATCTCTCCAGCTTCACCCACACCCACAGACTACAGTGGGTCTGCTCGTGATAATGCTGGAGCTTTAAGGGGCAAAGCAGGATACAGCTCCCACACCACATTGATTTAGAAATGACTCTTGAACCACAAACACAGCACATGTTATGACTCTCTGAAGAGACCGTCACTGATTTAACTGATCCTCAAGATAAATCCAAACATTCATAAATAACATGCCACCCTGACATGACAGAATCAATAATAAAAAAAAGAAAATGCACTTTTTCCCACTCAGACTGGTGTGTTATTGTGTCTTTGGCAATACACTTCAAACACCATGAGGGGCGGATGGTACAGAGTGCTGCAGTCTGCCCCAAGGCAACAGTAGTACTACTGCAATAGTAGCTTACCTCCAGTGAGTGGAGAGAATTAATAATGACACGGTGTAGTGTTTCAGAGGCTTTGAACAGCCTGTAAAGCACAACACAATGTAAGGCCTTATGTATTATTATTACAGAGTGTTACATGGGCGATTAGCTGCATTTACATCACCATGTTACCTTTTGTTTTGCTTGAAAATGCTAAATTTGCCCCAAACAACATATGAACATGTTTTATTAGTTTCACTTTTGTTTTTGACTTTGTGAGTCTCTGCTCTCTTTGCTCTCTCCACAGTCAGTGCTCCTGCAATGTGCCATTACAAGTGCTAATATAGGACCTGCTCCACTATGTTTTTAAACTCCACACACCTTCACTGGAATCACTGGCATGATTTCGGTCCTGGAATTACACATTTCTAAACTAAGGCTACGTTCAGACTGCAGCCTGAAGTGACCCAAATCTGATTTTTTAGCCCCTATGTGACCTGTATCTGATATTTTAATGACAGTCTGAATGACACAGATCTGATTTTTTCAAATGTGACCCAGGACACTTGGATATGTGCTCCTGAAACTGATACATATCTGATCTTTTGACATGTGACTTCAGTCTGAATGGCCAAGGCACATTCATCCACCTACACGTTATCAACAAGCCACAAACGTCACTATTCTGCACTGAAGTAGGTGAAAATTGTTAATGAACTCCGTGTCACTGAAGTGAAGCACATCACAACTCACCACTCTTGGCTACGTCTCCACATCCACACGCTCCTTTCAACGGACGTTGCTGCCGCTGTCCCACAAAACACCACGACCAAAAACCTCGTCCTTCTCCTTCTCAATCTCCTCCTTAAAACAAGTAAGTTGTTCATGTTCTGGCTCCGGTACGACAGGAACTTTAAAATCTCCAGGTGCTCAATGCTGTGTTCATGTTTGGACAACTTCCGTAAACACAGAGCACATGCGGGACACTTTTGGGCCGTTTAATGTTCACACTGGAGATCACATACAAGTCACATTTAATTGGAAATGTGAACGACCTCACAAAAACATCCGATTTCACAAAAAAATCAGAATTGAGCGTTAAGCCCTGCAGTCTGAACGTAGCCTAAAGGTAACTAAAGGTAAAAGGTAGATATAAACTTGAAAACTATCCCTCCATGAATCTCAAGGTGGAACAGAGCAGTTTGAGCTAAAACAAAACACAGCCTGAACAACATTTTAGCATGACTTAAAGCTCACAAGGGTCAGGTTTGCGTAATATAGGACTTTAAAGTATTCTCTATTTATCCTTTTTCTTCCGGATCAAGGAGGCAGCAATCTGAGCAGAAAGGCTTCCCCTCCAGTGTGTCCTGGGTCTTCCTCCTCTCCACGTGGAGGAGCAGCGGTTCTACTCTGAGCTCCTCCCGTGTGACTGAGCTCCTCATCCTATCTCTAAAGAAGCTCCCTGCCGCCCTGCAGAGGAAACTCGTTTAATCTGTTATATCCCCCATTGTGTCCTTTTGGTCATTATCCAAAGCTCATGATCACACATGTGAGCCAAGACAGCCCCAAAACGTCCACAAGATACTCAGCACTGATGTCATTCACGCCCAGAGCTTTTAGGCAATATCAGAGTGCCAAGATAAGACATAATGCACTTTGTAGGTTCATTTCTTTTTACAAATCTACCTGGAGGTGTGTTTCTGTCAGTCACGCATGTCTGTGTCTGTGCAAATTTTTAGTCAATTTGTGAATACATTTTATCACTAAATACGCACTCAATATGGCGATCATTTAGAGTGTCCGTGGGCCCCTTTGCATGTCCTTAATCGTCTCTTAGCTCCACATGTCCATGCCCATCGTCTCTACCCACTCATCTCACCCCCCATCGTCCCTCCAGCTGTCTGCACTCATCCACAGTTCCTTTGCAAGTACTACTCTGGCTCTTAAAGCTCAATGTAGCGTGAAGAATGAGGTAGTTACCCTTCTGCAGGCTGGAGCCCCTGACACCGCAGACAGGAGCGCACCGGCCTAAGCAATGCCCCGGCTACAAATGTGACTATGCATCACTTAGAGGCTGAGAGGTCACGACGTGGGCTGAACCTGCCATTCACTTCTGAACTGAGAGCTGACAGGCCAGATAAGAGGGAGCGGTCGATGTAAGCTCAGGACTTTGTTTTACTACAATAGGCCGTGTCAGGGGAGTTATTGCTCTGATCACAGTTGGCGATTTGTTCAATAACAACAAAGTATTCAACAAAAGTGCGCCATTCGTGGTGTTCAAGCTATGGCAACCTTCTCCGAGGTCAGAGCATTTAAAGGTCCTACAGTATATTACGCAGCATTGACTCTCGTGAGCTTTAAGCCATGTTATGATGCTGTTACCTAGTGATGGGCGAATGGAGCCTCGTGAAGCGTTGACACCTCGCAATATTGTCTCAGATGGTTGGATGTGTCTGAGGTCTTGGAGAAACACTGCCCTCTAGTGGACAAATTTAACCATTGGCACGCAGGTGTCTCAGCATCGATGAAGTGTTGGGGAGTAACGGATTACATGTACCGGAGTTAAGTAAACAGAGCACAAATTATAAGGAACTGTATTCGGTTACAATTACTGTTTCAATGAGTGGTAATTGGATTACAGTTACTTTGCTGATATAAGTGGATTACATGGCAGCATTTTCCTGTTTTCACATTTTGTGCTACATCTCATTTATTACTTTTTTTATTTCGGTAATTCCACTCATTGCCGGAAACCCACACAGAACGCGCGCAGTAAGAGCGATGTAAACGTCATGTTAACGTTGGCGGTGTCAGTCACACAATGGACGATGTCGAAGAGCCAGTAGAACAGTCAGCAGCGCACAGGTAAAAACATATTTGTGTCTTGGAAATTCTTCTCCTGACGTGAGATATAAAAGAAAATAACAAATATAAATGTCAAACCGGAGCTACTGGCACTGGTGAAAACAAACTGCATAGGCTCATAATATCTGCCCTACTGTCCTATATTGACCTGCCACATGAGGAGACACGCACACAAACACACACAAAAACACACAAAAACACACCTTCATCATCGTCATCAACCTGAGAACACGCGAACCACGTTACCTCCCGTGCGCCGCATTTGGATCGTGTTTTCTCGCGTACGCTGCGTAAACTGCACTTCCTCCTGTGCGCCTCTAAACCAGAACTAACACCAAGACTAAAACCAGGACTAATCCAGTCCAGGACTAAACCAGGACTAAACCAGGACTGAACCAGGTCTAAACCAGGACTAAAACCAGTGATCTCATATAGAAAGCATTTCTCTATCAATAATATTTTTTAAATGGTTAAGTAAAGACTGGGCTTTTTATTGTCTTTAAGCAGACAAAACATCTTATGTTAAGATTTCCTAGTCTTTGCTACTTTACAGCAAACAGTTTCTTATTCATGGACACTTGGGCTCAACAGACAATTTGAAGAGAACAAATAAGAATTTTCAGGATGTGGTTGCTACATTCATGTAGTTTTAAAAAGCATGACAATATCAAGTAATCCAAAGTATTCAGATTACGTTACTCACTTTAAGTAATTTAATGGATTCCATTACAAACTACATTTTGGGGTATGTAATCTGTAATCTGTAGGGGAATACATTTTAAAAGTAACCTTCCCAACACTGTCGATGAAGTGTTGTTAGTGTAAGACAATACTTGTGTGCAGAGCGACACCGTACCTAACAACAACAATAATAATGATGATTTAAAATAATATGTAAAGAGCAACATAAATAACATGCTGTAAATAAGAAAATAGGTGATCTTGTCTGGTGGAATTAGATCAAAGTGATCCCAAACCATGGATCGCTTTTTTCCACTTGTAGATGCCATCGAAAATGAAACTACTGCCATTAGTCGCCAAAGTCATCACTAACGTCACACAATCCTCCTCACTACCCAATATTTTTAAGAAATATTAGTGCATCTTTTGCTTGTCAAACCACGGAAGTGTGCTGAACACTCTGAAGCACTCTGAACCAATCGCAGAGCGGAACATTCGCTGAGCCAATGAAACGCTTCGATACACTGAAGCGATTCACACGCAGAGAGAAGCAGTAGGGGGAGGGCAAGCCCCCAGGTTCCAAAATGGCCGTCCATTCAAGTCAGTGAGCTGAGCTCAATGGCGCATGATCCCAGCTTAGCCTAGCATGGCTAGGTACTTCCGGTGGCCGTGGGCCGACCGAGCATGCGCAGTAGTGCTCTTTTCTCCCACGGGCACACGCGAATGCATGTGACCACACGCACGGAGCGCGGGCTCGTGTATCACGTGATCGCTTTGACCAATCAGAGCGAGAGGAACTAGAGCGGAGCAGTGCGCAGCCGAAGCTAACGATTATAAAGCGTTTTTTAAAGACAACTCAAGGATTTTGAGCGAGAAAAAGTTTATGATCTAAAAATAGGTAAAAATCGCCAACAAATCCGATAATTTTGAAAGCTGTAGGTGACCTGTCAGACGAACACGAGCAGTTTGTGATTATATTGCGCTCTATGATAAAAATCTTGGCTCGGCCCACGGGACTTTTTCTGCTGAAGTTCCAGTGAGTGACCACTACGTCAACTGGAGGCAGCTACAAGCTAGCAATAGTGTATCCAGTTATTTTAATAGATCCATGGGGGAGGGACCGACACTTCCACACTTTGGTCACGTGAGCGGCTGCTGCGAGACGAGCTCCGAGGCAGTGCTTCAGAGTGATTTGTTTCAGAAAGAACGAGACGTGCTCCAGAGCTCCGACTCATTTGTCCATCACTGCTGTTACCTCCTCAAAAATGAACCTGGAGTTGTGTTGTGTCAGTCATTGCAGTGCGGCTGGCCCCCGTGGCCACCATATAAACATGCCTGAAGAGGTTTCAGATGTCATCCATGCATGTCTGAGTAATCTAGTGATCTCTCCCAGGCCCTATTTAAACCCTCCTTGTGACTGGCTGTAAGATCCTATTCAAGATTCAACCTAAGAACCTCCCTTCCATCCATCTCATCCACACAAAAGCATGATACAAACAACACACTACAATTTGCAGTACAACTCCGACAACTCTGACTGTGGCTTATATGATGAGGGTCTGAACAGAAGATGCAAAAGTGGCGTTGCATCTTCACTTTTTATTCTGTGTTTAAATGAGAGTTTTCAGGAGAAAATCTTTGTGCATACGGTGACGCAAAAGTGTGTGGAATTGAATTTGGAATGTTTGTATTTACCGTATTTTCCAGGCTATTAGACGCACTCTTAAGCCTCCAACTCCATCAAAAAACGACTGCGTGCCCCACAATTCAGAGCGCCCTATACACGAATCCTCTCAGGTGTCCCAGCACGACTTCAGTAAACTACAAAGTCGCACCACCCGCAGAACACACAAACACACACGGAGCAGACAGCGACCACACAGCGAAACACACCCACAGACACACTCATCACTCCACACCGACGAGGAACGGAACGGAGGAACGAACCGAAAAGCGAGTGCAATGTGCCACTTCTAGACACGACTGAACAACTGAGTCACTACGAACACGCCGACAATCCAACGATCCCAGACAGCACCCTCCCTACACGCCACAACTGAACAAAGCCCAGAGTCACTGTGAACACCACAAACAAACAAAACCACTCACCCATCACACTGTTGTGTTTCCTTTAAAGTCTAGTGCGGTTTATATGTGAAAAAAGTTCAAAAATAGACCATCTATGACAGTGAGCCTTATAATCCAGAGCGACTAATAGTGCGGAAAATACGGTAAAGCAACAAGGACGTCTTTGGACATACAGAAGTTTTCACACCACACATTTTCATCAGCTACTTCTTTCACAAATTTGTCCCACCATCAACTGGTTCTCCAGGTCTCGTCCATAGCGTCTAGCACACCTATGATGAACTGGTGCATCCAGAATTTGTCAGAGGTGATTGCAAATCCTTCTCTGTTCACTAATATTATCTCTGCAGATTCTGTATGTTTGTTGTGATACCTCCGGTAAGTTTATTAAGTTTATTACCTGGTCCCCGAAGGGTTGACCAAGTTTTGTATTCACCCTGTGTGTGTCTGTCTGTCCACCCACAATAAGTCCACCATTTATGGACTGATTGTCATTTGAGGTCACATGGGTCAATTGAAAGGTCACGCCATTATAAAGGATAGACAATTTCTTCAATTTTTTAACCATCTGCGGGAAAATATTCACTCAATCATCACACAAGTTGACACACACATAACCGGGGCACACTGGTTGAGTCAAGGTCACTTGAAGGTCAAGGTAACCAAGATCAAATATGTGTTTTTGGTCATAACTCCGCAAAGGATGGAGCTAGAACGGGAGTGTCTCAAAATCTCAGAAAAATTATCATCGATTTATAATTCTATGTATTTGTATAGTCAAATATTAATAGTTTTTGAGATAATCACTAATTATAACAGTTCTATTCTCTTTCAGTGTAGCCGTTAAAATTGTAACTGGAATAAAAATAATTTCCCTTTCTTGTTTTTCTGGTGATACACAACACACTCATCTACAGTCACACAACTAACATATACACAACTCATGAAAATGACATTTTGGTTCCACACTATTAAACACAGACATTCTCATGTGTGACCAATATCACACAAATGTTCATGGGCTTGTACACATACACACATTACATTGTGGATATAATGATTAGTGCTGTCATGCGATTAAAAAAATTGAGAGATTAATTAATTATGATCTGTAATTAATTAATCAAATTAATCTCATTTTAATCTCACCTAAAAATTGCTGAGAAAAGCCTTCAATTTGAGGTATTTTCATTTAAATTCATTATTACATTATTGTGGCAGATCAAAAGACTGATATAGAACAAAAAAAGTGACTTTATAAAGTTATTTATTGTTTAACAAATCTCTCCAAATTGGCTGTTGAGCCCAAGTCTCCATGAATAAGAAACTGTTTGCTGTAAAGTAGCAAAGACGAGGAAATCTGAACATAATAACTTTTGTCTACTTAAAGACAATAAAAAGTCCAGTCTTTCCTTAACCATATTAAAAATATTATTGATAGAGAAATACTTTATATATGAGATCACTGGTTTTAGTCCTGGTTTAGACCTGGTTTAGACCTGCTTTAGTCCTACTTTAGTCCTAGTTTAGTCCTGGAATGGATTAATCCTGGTTTAGTCCTGGTTTAGACCTGGTTTTAGTTCTGGTTTTAGTTCTGGTTTTAGTTCTGGTTTAGTCCTGGTTTAGTCCTGGACTGGATAAGTACTGGTTTTAGTCTTGGTGTTAGTTCTGGATTAGAGGCGCACAGGAGGAAGCGCAGTTTACGCAGCGTACGCGAGAAAACACGATCCACACGCGGCTCACGGGAGGACAGCGGTGTCCACGCAGTAACTACGGAAGGAAACGTGGTCCGCGCGTTCTCAGGTTAATGACGATGATGAAGGTGTGTGTTTGTGTTTGTTTGTGTGTGTTTGTGTGTTTTTGTGTGCGTGTCCCCTCATGTGGCATAGGACAGTAGTGCAGACATCATGAGTCTATGCAGGTTGTTTTCACCAGTGACATTTAAGTTGTAGGCGATTTTATATTTGTTATTTTCTTTTATATTTCACGTCTGGAGAATAATTTCCAAGACACGAATGTGTTTTTACCTGTGCACTGCTGCCTCTGTTCTACTGACTCTACGAACTCCTCCATTGTGCGACTGACGCCGCCAACGTTAACATGATGTTTACATCTCTCTTACTGCGCGCGTTTTGTGCGGGTTTCCGTCAATGAGTGGAATTACCGAAATAAAAAAATGTATAAATGTGTTTTTGTGTGTGTGTGTGTGTGTGTGTGTGTTGTTGTCCCAACAACACATAAAAACAGGTTTTATAATAAAGCAACTCACATACAGAAACACTAAAGTTAAGAGATTAAAAATGAGATTAACGTGATTAAAAAACATAACGCGCTAAATATGACTGTTATTAATTAATTGCAATTAACGTGATAATTTGACACCCCTAATAATGATCATGTGGGCTGGACTCCTCATAAACTGTTTCTGTGGTGATGAACTGACCCACCGACGCCTCATGGAGACCAGGTTGATGTCTCTCATTGCACTTGTTAGAGCTGCCAGAGAGGTTTGAAGGTCCAACACATGGAACTTATCTGAAACATATACGTGACTTGAGCACATCTGACCAGAGTTTTGCATCTTGGGCAGTGTAGATGGAAACACACAGTGGAGCGTATTCAGCTTTTCCACTCTGGAGGGTGTTTTCAGAATTTTGCATTTTTAAGCCCCAAAAATGTCCGTCTAAACGAAAGGCACTTCCGATAAAATATTTTGTCGTTTTTACCTGCAAGCATTCTCGTGTAAACAGGCCCTTGTGATAGTGCTCTGAAGGGGTAGTGACTTAGCATGGAGTGAAAAGAGAGGGGAGATTCAGAGCAACAAAAAGTAAACTGAAAAGTATTCAACATGTTACTTCATGGTTGGTGAACATAGCATTTTCAGAACAATGACGGACAACGTGCTGGTCTATTATGTGATACTCTAACAATGAATACCCCATGTTTGATTTGATTGAACGTTGTGATACCTGAAAGCAAGCAATACTAAAGAGGCTCTCCTTTACAACACCCACAATAAGAGACATTCACCACAGACTGCAGCTCTGTGTGTGGTGGACAGCTGACAGCAGAGAGGATTTGAATAAGCGAAAAACACACCGTGATTCAAAGGCTTCTGAAACTGTGCTACATGTGGTTACAGATTTGTGTTGACAGCGATAAGTCTGAGCTGCTGTAGTGCTGTACTTTCTGATCTTTGACTAAGCTATCAAAACAAAATGGAAAAAAAAAGGTGATTTCGGGGTTACTCAGACATGTGGGAATGAAATAAAACACAACTCCAGGTAGGTTTTTGAGGAAATAGCATAGCTTAAAGCTCACAAGAGTCCAAGAAATAAATACAAATGTGCATAATATGTCCCCTTAAAGGTTCATCGTGTAACTTTCCTGGTGAGGAGGTCCACCACTTACTAGTCTCCATGGAGATTTTACTCTTTTGCCAGAGATTTTGTAACTTAACTACCGTGTATTTTAAACTTGACAAATATGTACCATGTTTTTTGGACTATAAGTCGCTCTGGAGTATAAGTCGTACCTGCCAAAAATACATACTGTATTTCCAGGCTATTAGACGCTCTCTTAAGCCTCCAACCCCATCAAAAAACGACTGTGGGACCCGCAATTCAGAGCGCCCTATACACGAATCCACTCGGGTGTCCCAGCACAACTTCAGTAAACTACAAAGCCGCACCACCTGCAGTGCACACAAACACACACGGAGCAAACAGCGACCGCACAGCGAAACACACCCACAGACACACTCATCACTCCACACCGACGAGGAACGGAACGGAGGAACGAACTGAAAAAGCGAGTACTCTGAGCCACAACTGAACAGCTGAGTCACTGTGAACACGCCGACAATCCGTTGGTCCCAGACAGCACCCTCCCTACACGCCACAACTGAACAAAGCCCAGAGTCACCGTGAACGCCACAAACAAACAAAACCACTCACCCATCACACTGTTGTGTTTCCTTTAAAGTCCGGTGAAAACAGACCATTTAATGACAGTGCATCTTATAATTCAGAGCGCTTAATAGCCCGGAAAATACGGTAATGAAGAAGAAAAAAAAACATAGAAGTCGCACCACACTATAAGATGCACTTTTGGGGGGAAATTTATTTTATAAAATCAGAGACCACAAACCGGTATTTCAACTTGAAAAGCATGTTATAGTAACAACAGAATAGAGAACAGGCTAATTAGGCGTCTGGTATGTCAATGTCACACATGAACAGTTCTTCAGATAAACAACACAACAGAACATGTTTACCAGACTCTCCATCTCACTCCAAATCACTAAATCCAGTTAGAATTATTCTGGCTTTTCTGAATCATGACAGGACAGTTTCGGTGTCACTGAAGTCTAGACTTTGTCCATCAATCTAGTGACTTCAAGAAAGTTGCATGGTGCATCCTCCCGGTTGCCATAAAGCTGTGTTCTCCATCCCCGCTTTCTGCCAGTCGCTCACAAGTTTCTCACTCAGTCCAACTTTCTTTCTGCTGCTCAATTACCGTTTTTGGCTGAATATTTCACTACTTGCAGCAGGACAGAGACTCTTTCTGCAGGAGACATGCACAGTAGAGCCAAGTGACAGCGGTACAGTAGCAGCAGATACTGACACACAAGACTAGAGCCTCTCGCGGATTCAGTGTGAACATTTTAATATATAAGTCACACCAGAGAATAAGTCACAGGAAACACCCAAACCATGAAAAAAAGTGCCACTTATAGTCCAAAAAATACGGTATTCTTACTGTGGGTGGGCTTGCCTCTCCACAGCACAGATCTGACCTGCAATTTGGTCTAGTGGTTTCATCAGCTTGTCTTCTGTTCAGTGCTAAACTGTGGAACTTTCCAGGGAAAGCAAGTACATGACCATTCACCAAAAAGTTACACAGTGCATCTTTAAGTCATAGAAGAACAGTTGAGTTAAAGGAGCAGTAGCTCTTTCACTCTTTTAAGGGCAAAGGCAAAACTCTTTTTTGTCAGTGTTGTGTTTTTTGGTCTCTCAGCATATAAGCTTTCATGAGGAAACAAATAACAAAACTGTCCACTCTGCACCAAAAGATCTTTTAATATTTAATTTGGTCAATTTGCAGCCAGTTCTATGGGACTTTTGGAACAGAAAATGCATTTTCCCCCCATAGGGACAGAAGAATCAGCCCTTAAAGCAGCAGCACCCACACACACCAAACTTTACACTCCTGTAAGCAACAAACGTACAGAAGGATTTTGTCATATCTAACTCCAAGTCTGATTTATACAAGTTTTTACAACAATAAATAAGGCAACATTGTTTGGCAGTTTTCCAATCCAATCTTGTTCGGTCCGTGTGCCATTCCTTCTTTTGAATGTCAGTTTAGAATGAAAAACAATAAAATGGGAAAACAGTTTGTTATTTCATTATTCCATTTTAGTGTCAAACAATAAAAACAGATTTTGACATCTATTTCCAATATTTAATTTAAAGTTTATTTCAAATAACACCAATCAAAAGAAACAAACAAACAAACAAACAAAAAATGCCTATTTCAGCTTTCAACTTTGATATTTTATTCTCCCTGGTTTATTTGCCCTGAAGTTAAGCTGCTATGGTGCATATTTTTAAGTTTTTGGATGGATCAGTCTGTCTCATTGAGATCCACGCTAAATACATCAGAGTTGTTTGGAGCAGGAAAGACACATGCTGAAATTTCCGCCACACTGAAGCAAAATGGAATTAAGATGTGCTCAGAAATGAGTATTTGAAGATTTTGTGAAAAACACAACCTAAGACAGAAAAGGACTGGTTAGAGATGCAGATTTGGACAGAGTTGTAATGGGCTCATTTTGTGGACAAACATGTCGTCTTCTTTTATAGTGACACATTTTTACTTTCACATCTTAGAAAGTCATTGTTGAACTCCATGACAGGAAACTGGAAGCAGTGATAAACTCGTCTTTGTTCAACTGACTCTGAATTCACACACATAGCACTGAGCAGCAGAACTTCCAGGGCAAATAAACCAGAGAGAATAAAATATAAAAAATATGTAAAATATGTACCAAGACTTTTTGATTGGTGTTCTTTGAAATAAACTTTAAATTAAATATTGGAAATAGAGGTCGAAAGTTTTTTTGTTTGACACTAAAATGGAACAATGAAATAAACAGTTTTCCCATTTTATTGTTTTTCATTCTTAACTGAAATTCAAAAGAACAAATGGCACAAGGACCAAAAGTCCCTCTATATATTTTTAGTCTCTAATACTCACGGGACTCTATTTTCCGACGGACCGATCAAGCGGCAAGTGAAGAAGAAGAACTGCAACGTGAAAAGTAAAGGAACGGAGAAGTTGGAAACATAAGTAAAAGTAATTTATAGTTTTATTATTATTCGTTTCACGTTGTAGTTCTTCTTCTTCACTTGCCGCTTGATTGGTCCGTCGGAAAATAGAGTCCCGCGGTCACTTCTGTTGTGGCTTTTTGATGTGTTGTGGCTTTTTAATGTGTTGTGGCTTTTTGATGTGTTGTGGCTTTTTAGTGTTGTGGCATTTGCGTTTGTGTTGTGGCGTTTGTATTTGTTGCGGTGTTTGCATTAAAATAAAGTCCTGCGGTCACTTCCGTTGTGGCTTTTTGATGTGTTGTGGCTTTTTAATGTGTTGTGGCTTTTTGATGTGGTCTGGCTTTTTAATGTGTTGTGGCATTTGCGTTTGTGTTGTGGCGTTTGTATTTGTTGCGGCGTTTGCATTAAAATAGAGCCTCGTGGTAATTTGCGTGGTGGCTTTTTTTGGTTTGTTGTGGCTTTTTGTTGTGTTGTCGCATTTGTATTTGTTATGGCATTTGCGTTTGTTGTGACCCCTCTCGGCTTCCGTAAAAAATAGCCCATTCACCTCTAGTGACCATTGACCTAAAAATTGTCAGTATTGGCCGTTTTTACATTTATTTTTATCTGAAACCATTACATGATGAAAAATCTACCGCGAGTAAACTACAACAGAAGTTTCAAATTGATATCTCTAAATGTTATATCTATTTTCCTCTTCACCTGCAGTGTCTCTAAAATGTAAAAGCCATTTGTGCGTCTCCAAACTGTGCAGTGAATAACTTCTACGAGCGATACGTCTCCTTTAAGTATCTCCCCGAGCGCTTTAACACAACATTAGCTCTCAGTGGCTCTGTTATGGCTGTGTATTCTGACAACACTCTTCAGTAAAACTTTATGAATACAGCACGGCATTAAAATACGTTATTTATGGTGCGATTTTACAGTCCCCAAACTTGAGCGCGCGCTAATACGCCACTTTACCATGCCGTTCATTTCAAGTGGGAGTTTTCACAGCTTAAAATAAATGTGTCAGTGTTTCTTGTCCAATTTATTACACCTTCTTTGTGTCGGTAACGCTCTGCCATGAATCTCACCTCAGTATAACAACCAGCTCCTTACTTCTTATAAACGCAAGTTAACCGCGGCGCTATGCAATCCGAGCTGATCTCTTTTACTTTCCAAACAGTTCTTTTCGCATTTCACTTTTGGGCGGCGTTCAAGAGCTGGAACTGCCAACGTTTTCATTTGTTTCTCGCTCTCGACAACTTAATGACTGGAGCTTTCATTCTTTGGCAGAAGCGAAATGCCCGGTACGCCTCGGTCCGCGAGATGTCAGAATATGTTAATGCGTGTATTGAGCTATGTTGGCGTGCTGGGTTTGTCTGCGTCTTGGCCCGCGGCTTTGGCGTTTGGCTCAACATGTTTGTGCGTTTGAATAACGGGATTGTGGGTGGAAGGAGGTGGGGGGAGGTGGGAGGGGTGCCGGGCTGTTCTGCTGAGCCTGATAGCACCTGAATGAGTGTCACGAAGGTCCGAAAGTATGCATTATTCAGGATTTCAAGGTGGCTTAGTATTCGATAGATTAACAGTGTAATGTATGGACGGAGAAGAAGTCATTTCTTCTCTCTGATGAAACAGCTTGTGCAGATGGTGGACTGAACTTCGCCCACAACCACGTTTCAGATAGAGCTGCTACACTGGACAGTATGTGAAAGCAGAGAGTGAGGAGGAAGAGGAACGTGGTCTGAAGGACTAAAGCTGTGTTCAGACCGGAGTGTCAAAAAACGCGCTGGACACCTCTAGTTGGACGCCTTTGCATTTGAGTTCAGACGCCCCAACTCATGTCTTGGACGCTGTGGGCAAACGGGAGAAAAATACTTGATGTGTGTCCAGGTCATCCATTGCAGTCTGCGTGTCTTATTTTCCCAGTCGAGAGAGTGACTTTAGTGTATTTATTACATAAACACACCAGCAGAGATGATTGACTCGGTGGTTGCAGTGTATATATACTTATACTCCGCTAATGACACGGCAAAGATTTCTTGTTCTGGTGTTTGTGGCTCCCAGGTATTTCTCTTTCTTCTCCTTCTTTTGGATAATAACATCACTACGTCACTGGATAGTCATCGCTGATTGGTTGATGTGGCACGTCCAACTCAGCAAGTTCAGCTTTTTCAACTTCTGACGCCAACGCCCTGGATGTGCATCCAGAGCGTTAACGCCTGAACGCTCAAAACACACACAGATTTGTGGCACACACTGATGCCTGAAGACGCACCGCAAAAACGCAGGACGCCCTAGACGCGTGACCACACAGACTTTGCATGTAAACTGGACGCCTTGACGCCCCATCTGAACTCAGCTTAAAGGGGTAGTGAGGGGGAGGAGGGGTGGGGTCTGGAGGTGTAAGGAGCAGTGTAACACTGCAACTGGTCTAACACTACAAACTCTGCCCCTGCATTCAGATGTTTGTATCTGAAACACATGGCTGTGATCAGGACAGTCATGTGTGATGTCACCAACTACATATTGTCACAGATCCCACTGGAAGTTGATGACCACAATGCTGGAAATGTATCAGGTTTGAACTAAAATTGCCCCAAATGACTATAGGAACAGAAGAAAATGTTTTTCAAACTCGACAGTTTAGTAGCGAAAAAAAAGTGGATTCGGTGTTTAGACACTTTGAGTCTGGTGTCCACTACACGTTTTTGTCTTATAAAATGGTTGGATGTCACACTACACAACATGAGGAGTTTAAACACTACGACAGCTCACATGTACACTGTGTGATGAGGAACAAGATCAGACGTGGAAAAGACCAGTGAATATCAGCCTCGTACCATTCTGAGGATAGCACTACATGCTAGCTGTTTTTTTTTTTTTTGTTTTGTTTTGTTTTTTTTACGTGAATGTAAGTAAATAAAGTGTAAGTTAAAAGTAAGTAAATTAAAGTGAACACAGACTGATGACAGACGCAGTGATGAGGGTTCACTCTGAGAACAAGACTCCAAAATATCACTATTCCAAATAAGAGTGACTGTCCACCCCCATAGATTTCATGAAAAAATAAAAAAAAAATAAATAAATAATATAATATAATAATAATAATAATAATAATAATAATAATAATAATAATAATAATAAAAGTTTGATGGCTCAGGGCTAATCAGCTCTGAGGAACTAATGACCACAAAAGCTATCATTTTATTTAAAGTCTGTTTCTAGAACTTTATAAACCGCAAAGTTATTAAAACATTTTGCTGAGTGTTTCATTTTAAAAGTGCTTTATGGACTGAAACCAACCGTGTTATGGATATGAGTGACCATCTCGCTGGTTAAAAGTCTATGCAAGAAATTAATGGAAAATGTCCTTGCAGAAGCAGAGCAAGCATCAGTGCTGAGCTCGATTACATTTATACTGTACGTGTTACGTTCTACAACAGTGTTTATGTGTACAGTAAAACATGTGCATTTAGTCCAGTGGTTCTCAACCTCTGGTCATGCGAGCTGTGAAATGATTTTGGGGGAATAATTGTGTATGAAATTCACTTAATTCGGCCCCATCCACTTTTGTCTCTAAATGCTGCTAAATCTTTTTTGTGGTGGCAGAATTTGGGAAACATTTTGCATGTTAAATATGACAAAGTCAATTCATTTGTGTAAAATGTTTTAAAGTGCACCAACACGTCATACTGCACTGATTCTCTGGAGGTTTTAAAACGCCTTTATTATCTGAATTGTATTTATTTAATGTCAAGATCTGCAGCTCCACACAAAATAATACAAACCGAATCAGGATGGAGGCGTCCACGGCAACCTCCAGAATAAGGTGAATAGGCTCAAACGAAGCTTGAATTATTCAAATACAATGCTGTGTGTAGATTTGTCGTCCTAAATGTGTGTGTGTGTGTGTATGTGTGTGTGTATGTATGTATGTATGTGTGTATGTATGTATGTGTGTGTGTATGTATGTATGTATGTGTGTATGTATGTATGTATGTATGTATGTATGTATGTATGTATGTATGTATGTATGTAAGTCTATGTACTGTAAAAACAAAATGTAACATTAAACACAAAGATACTTCATTTTTTCACAGAAGTTACAGGCATTATTTATTGAGCAGAAGAAACACTGATCGAGATGCCAGACTTTTGCGCCACATAAGGACTGAACCAGGACTGAACCATGTCTAAACCAGGACTGAACCAGGACTAAACCAGGTCTAAACCATGCCTAAACCAGGTCTAAACAAGAACTAAACCAGGTCTAAACAAGAACTAAACTAGGACTAAACCAGGTCTAAACCAGGACTAAACCAGAACTGAACCAGGTCTAAACCCATGTCTAAACCAGGTCTAAACCAGGACTAAACCAGGACTGAACCATGTCTAACCAGGTCTAAACCAGGTCTAAACCAGGTCTAAACCATGTCTAAACCAGGTCTAAACAAGAACTAAACCAGGTCAAACCAGAACTAAACCAGGTCTAAACCAGGTCTAAACAAGAACTAAACCAGGTCTAAATTAGGACTAAACCAGGTCTAAACCAGGACTAAACCAGAACTGAACCAGGTCTAAACCCATGTCTAAACCAGGACTGAACCATGTCTAACCAGGTCTAAACCAGGTCTAAACCAGGTCTAAACCAGGTCTAAACCAGGTCTAAACAAAAACTAAACCAGGTCTAAACCAGGACTAAACCAGGACTAAACCAGGACTAAACCAGGACTGAACCAGGACTAAACCAGGACTGTGAGGTGATGATGCATTTTTGACAGTCGAGTCGCATCTCTGAATTCATATTCATACTGAAGAAAGCGTGATCATAAGTTTTCATCTTGTGATTGTAATTCTTGATGTCGTAACTTTTCAACTTGTAATCCGATGGATAAAACGCACACAACACACTTTACTGTATGTACGAACGGACTTATTCAAGAGTTTACAAATATTTATTTTGTGCTCAAATGCAGACAAACAGTGCAGAGATTTCTATCCTACGCACACAAATAGTTCTGAAAGCGTTCATCGCTGTGAATGCCGTCAGCTGTTATTATTATTATACAGGCCATAATTGAAAAAGGCTGAAGCACAGATTTAGCCCACGCATGAGAGCACACACATGTCTGCTCAGGGTGTATGATTCAAGATTGTATTGTCATTAGATAGAAATTTTTTTTATTAGGTTTAGAGCGCCTGGTTTTAGCATAAAGCACAATACCAACAGTGCAGGAGCCTATTCACAATCTGTGTATTGTTTTGTATTGTATTGTGCTGTATTGTGTGAGATGGGAGATACTTAAAGGAGACGTATCGCTCGTAGAAGTTCACGACACAGTTTGAAGATGCACAAATGTGTTTTACATTTTACAGACACTGCAGGTGAATACGAAAATATCTAACAATTAGAGATATAATTTTGAAATTTCTGTTGTAGTTTATACACTTTTTCATCATGTAATGGTTTCAGATAAAAATAATATTATGTAAAAACTACGGAAGCCGAGAGCGGTCACAACAAACGCAAACGCAGCAACAAAAACAAATGCCACAACACAACAAAAAGCCACAACGGAAGTGACCGCAGGACTCTATTTTAATGCAAACGCTGCAACAAATACAAACGCCACAACACAAACGCAAAAGCCACAACACATTAAAAAGCCACAGCACATTAAAAAGCCACAACACATTAAAAAGCCACAACGGAAGTGACAGCAGGACTCTATTTTCCGATGGGCCGATCAAGCGGCAAGTGAAGAAGAAGAACTACAATGTGAAAAGTAAAGGAACGGAGAAGTTGGAAACGCAAGTAAAAGTAATTTATTGTTTAATCATTATTTGTTTCACATTGCAGTTCTTCTTCTTCACTTGCTGCTTGATCGGTCCATTGGAAAATAGAGTCCCGCGCTCACTTCCGTTGTGGCTTTTTAATGTGTTGTGGCTTTTTAATGTGTTGCAGCATTTGCATTTGTATTGGGGCATTTGTATTTGTTGCAGCATTTGCATTAAAATAGAGTCCCGCGGTCATTTCTGTTGTGGCTTTTTTTGGTGTGTTGTTGCTTTTTTTTGGTGCGTTGTGGCTTTATTTTTTTGTTTGTTGTGGCTTTTTGTTGTGTTGTCGCATTTGTATTTGTTGCGGTGTTTGCGTTTTGTTGCGGTGTTTGTGTTTGTTGTGACCCCTCTCAGCTTCCGTAAAAAAACAGCCAATGTTGACAATTTTTCAGTCAATGGCCAGATATTTATAAAGCTCTTTTCAGCCTTTAAGGCACTCAAAGAGCTTTACATCAAAGAACCACTCACCCATTCACACACACACTCATACATCAGTGTACGCAGACTCTCTGAGTGAGGTGGGTTAAGTGTCATGCCCAAGGACACGACAGCAGTATTCATCCGTGGGAGCTGGAGTTGCACTGTTGGCCTGTGGGTCAGTGGGTTTGATCACTCAACCAGTGATGTTTATATTTCCAGCCTCGTTTTGATGTAAAGTGTAATGGCAACAGTGCAGGAGCCATAACCTCTGTGTTGTGTTGTGTTGTGTTGTGTAGCGTAGTGTTGTGTTGTGTACTGTGTGTTGTGTCGTATTGTGTTGTGTTGTGTAGTGTTATGTTGTGTCGTGTTGTGTAGTGTTATGTTGTGTAGTGTTATGTTGTGTAGTGTTATGTTGTGTCGTGTTAGTGTTATGTTGTGTAGTGTTATGTTGTGTAGTGTTAGTGTTGTGTTGTGTTATGTTGTGTAGTGTTATGTGTGTGTTGTAGTGTTGTGTAGTGTTATGTTGTGTAGTGTTGTTTGTTGTGTAGTGTTATGTTGTGTAGTGTTGTTGTAGTGTTGTGTAGTGTTATGTTGTGTGTGTGTTGTGTAGTGTTATGTTGTGTAGTGTTATGTTGTGTAGTGTTATGTTGTGTTGTGTTGTGTAGTGTTATGTTGTGTTATGTTGTGTCGTGTTGTGTAGTGTTATGTTGTGTCGTGTTGTATAGTGTTTTGTTGTGTAGTGTTATGTTGTGTAGTGTTTTGTTGTATAGTGTTATGTTGTGTCGTGTTGTGTTGTGTAGTGTTATGTTGTATCGTGTTGTGTAGTGTTATGTAGTGTTACGTTGTGTTGTGTAGTGTTATGTTGTGTTATGTTGTGTCGTGTTGTGTAGTGTTATGTTGTGTCGTGTTGTATAGTGTTTTGTTGTGTAGTGTTATGTTGTGTAGTGTTTTGTTGTGTAGTGTTATGTTGTGTCGTGTTGTGTAGTGTTGTGTTGTGTAGTGTTTTGTTGTGTAGTGTTATGTTGTGTCGTGTTGTGTAGTGTTATGTTGTGTAGTGTTGTGTCGTGTTGTGTAGTGTTATGTTGTGTCGTGTTGTATAGTGTTTTGTTATGTAGTGTTACGTTGTGTTGTGTAGTGTTGTGTAGTGTTATGTTGTGTCGTGTTGTATAGTGTTTTGTTGTGTAGTGTTATGTTGTGTAGTGTTTTGTTGTGTAGTGTTATGTTGTGTCGTGTTGTGTAGTGTTATGTTGTGTAGTGTTTTGTTGTGTAGTGTTATGTGTGTGTGTCGTGTAGTGTTGTGTTGTGTAGTGTTTTGTTGTGTAGTGTTATGTTGTATCGTGTTGTGTAGTGTTATGTTGTGTAGTGTTGTGTCGTGTTGTGTAGTGTTATGTTGTGTCGTGTTGTATAGTGTCGTGTTGTGTAGTGTTATGTTGTGTCGTGTTGTATAGTGTTTTGTTGTGTAGTGTTATGTTGTGTCGTGTTGTGTAGTGTTATGTTGTGTAGTGTTGTGTAGTGTTATGTTGTGTCGTGTTGTATAGTATTTTGTTATGTAGTGTTACGTTGTGTTGTGTAGTGTTGTGTTGTGTTATGTTGTGTAGTGTTGTGTCGTGTTGTGTAGTGTTATGTTGTGTCGTGTTGTATAGTGTTTTGTTGTGTAGTGTTATGTTGTGTAGTGTTTTGTTGTGTAGTGTTATGTTGTGTCGTGTTGTGTAGTGTTATGTTGTGTAGTGTTTTGTTGTGTAGTGTTATGTTGTGTCGTGTAGTGTTGTGTTGTGTAGTGTTTTGTTGTGTAGTGTTATGTTGTGTCGTGTTGTGTAGTGTTATGTTGTGTAGTGTTGTGTCGTGTTGTGTAGTGTTATGTTGTGTCGTGTTGTATAGTGTTTTGTTATGTAGTGTTACGTTGTGTTGTGTAGTGTTGTGTTGTGTAGTGTTATGTTGTGTCGTGTAGTGTTGTGTTGTGTAGTGTTATGTTGTGTCGTGTTGTGTAGTGTTATGTTGTGTCGTGTTGTGTGTAGTGTTTGTGTTGTGTAGTGTTATGTTGTGTAGTGTTTTGTTGTGTAGTGTGTTATGTTGTGTGTGTTGTTGTGTAGTGTTGTTGTGTAGTGTTTTGTTGTGTAGTGTTATGTTGTGTCGTGTTGTGTAGTGTTATGTTGTGTCGTGTTGTGTAGTGTTATGTTGTGTAGTGTTTTGTTGTGTAGTGTTATGTTGTGTCGTGTAGTGTTGTGTTGTGTAGTGTTTTGTTGTGTAGTGTTATGTTGTGTCGTGTTGTATAGTGTTTTGTTGTGTAGTGTTATGTTGTGTAGTGTTTTGTTGTATAGTGTTATGTTGTGTAGTGTTTTGTTGTATAGTGTTATGTTGTGTCGTGTTGTGTTGTGTAGTGTCATGTTGTATCGTGTTGTGTAGTGTTATGTAGTGTTACGTTGTGTTGTGTAGTGTTGTGTTGTGTAGTGTTATGTTGTGTAGTGTTGTGTCGTGTTGTGTTGTTGTAGTGTTTTGTTGTGTAGTGTTATGTTGTGTCGTGTTGTGTAGTGTTATGTTGTGTAGTGTTGTGTCGTGTTGTGTAGTGTTATGTTGTGTCGTGTTGTGTCGTGTTGTGTAGTGTTTTGTTGTGTAGTGTTATGTTGTGTAGTGTTTTGTTGTATAGTGTTATGTTGTGTCGTGTTGTGTTGTGTAGTGTTATGAAGTGTTACGTTGTGTTGTGTAGTGTTATGTTGTATCGTGTTGTGTAGTGTTATGTAGTGTTACATTGTGTTGTGTAGTGTTATGCCATGTCATGTCATCTATACATACAAGTGTGAATGAAGCTTCCACTCATCTGAACTAACGCACGCACACACACACACACACACACATACACAAACACACACGCACACACACACACGCACACACACACACACACACTCCACTGAGATGAAGCACAGCCTCTCAGCCTCTCCTCTTCCTCTTCCTTCTCTCTTCACCTTTTCCTCCTCTCCTCCTTCTATCCTCTCCTCTTCTTTTTGCCTCATCTTCTTCTTCTTTTCTCCTCTTTCTCTCTTCTTCCTCTCCTCTTCACCTTCTCTTCTTCTCTCCTCTTCCCCTCTTCCTTCACGCCTCTACCCATTCTCATCCTCTACTCCTTCTATCCTCTCCTCCTTTTGTCCTCTCATCTTCCTCTTCTTTGCCTCTTCTTCTTTTCTCCTCTTACTCTTGTCCTTCTCTCGTCTTCCCCTCCTCTTCTTCTCTTGGTCCCCCTCTCCTTCTTCTATCTTCTCCTCCTTCTATCCTCTCCTCTTCCTCTTTGCCTCCTCACCTCTTCCTCTCCCCTTCTCTTCCTCTCTTCTTCCTCTCTTCTTCTCATCCTCTTCCTCTTGTCCTTCTCTCCTCTGCCTCTTCTCTTCTTCTTCTCCTTCTTCTTCTCTCCACTTCCTCTCGTCCTCCTGTCTTACCCTTCTCCTCCTCTGCTCCTTCTATCCTTTCCTCTTCATATTTGCCTCCCCCCCCCCTTCTCCTTATATTCCTCTCTTCTTCCTCTCCTCCTCCCCTCCTCTTCTTCTTTGCTCCTCCTCCTCGACTCTCCCCCTTCTCCTCCTCTGTGCCTTTTATCCTCTCCTCTTCCTCTCCCCTTCCCCTTCTCTTGCTCTCTTCTTCTTCTTCTCCTTTTCCCGTCTTCTTGTTCTCCTTCTTCTCTCCTCTACCTCTTTGCATCCTCCCCCTCTCCCCTTTCTCTTCTCCTCTTTTCTCCTCCTCCTCTTCCTCTCCTCCTCTTCGTCTGTGCACCTGGCTGTGAGCTGCTGACATTTAGTCCAGGCTGCAGTGGTGGGTTTCATTAGTCGGCTCATCTCGGTGTGATCCTCTTTTATTGGCGGCTTGAAGAGGAGCGGAGAGACGAGCAGAATGTGTTTTTCACACAATGCCTCACGTCTCAGGAGGAACATCCAGGGTTAAAGAGCAGCTGTGGAACATTTACACAAAGATAAGCCCTTATGTGCGCATAGAAGTTTTCGTTCAAACCTCGCTGGACTTTGAACCAAACTCTGAAATGAGACTTAAGGAAAGTCCAGCCACAAAACTCTGCAGATCCACACAGCTCCACAGCCAATCAGAACACTCCCCTACACAACTGACGCCAATCAGAACACTCCCCTACACAACTGACAGCCAATCAGAACACTCCCCTACACAACTGACAGCCAATCAGAACACTCCTCTACACAACTGACAGCCAATCAGAACGTTCCCCGACGCACCTGACAGCCAATGAAAACGCTCCCTGATGCACCTGACAGCCAATCAGAACTCTCCCCCAACGCACCTGACAGCCAATCAGAACTCTCCCCCTACACACCTGACAGCCAACCAAAACGCTCTTCTATGCACCTGACAGCCAATCAGAACACTCCCTGACGCATCTGGCAGCCAATCAGAATGTTCCAAAACGCACCTGACAGCCAATCAGAACACTCCCTGACGCACCTGACAGCCAATCAGAATCCTCCCTAATGCATATTATTAGGTTCTTTTTTCAGACCTAGCCTTTGTTTTCAACCTAACCTGATACTATAAATTATCAGAAGACCAAATGAACCTCGACTATTGCGCTCCCTAAAGCACCTGACAGCCAATCAGAACGC
>NW_026571133.1:46613877-46781377 GCF_026225935.1 Boleophthalmus pectinirostris | reverse complement strand
GTATCAGCTGATATTATTATCGGAACAGAAGAACATAGAAGAATAATATACAGGATCACAATTATAAGGAAACAATACTTTCACTAATGTTATATCCAGTAAAATAAATGAATAAACTGACATTCACACAGTGTAGTACAGGTTTGCTTTCCAAACATGCAGGAAATACTAAATACTGATATTGACTGAGGCACTGAGCAGTATTGATTGTCATGCAAAACATACCTGAAGACGAGGTATTTCACATATATGGGGAATTAACTACTTATCCTCCCTTTGCACGTACTTAAGTCTCTCCTCATTCAGAGCGTCATAACAACATAATCATACATCCTGGTAATGAAACTACTGCACATTGCATCAAGTTTGTGCCCTGTCTATTTTAACAAGATTCCAAATCCAAGATTCCAAAACTACTCATATCATTTTCAGTAAAATAGGTTGAAACAACTAAGTCATTTTTAAGATTCATAAGATAAGTTATAATCAACATAAAAAATGCATCTGGGTTCTTCAAAAAACATTTAAATATGTCAGTATGTATTAATTTGCAGATGTAGTATTAATATTCAAAGTTTTTCTATAGAATTCAAGTTCTTTGTTAATAAAATATAGATTTTCATAGGGGGGATCATCATACCATAATAGGATTCTGAACCCGGGGTCAAAATACTATATGGTATGTTGACCCCCGGGTCACCTCACTGCGGGGTCAAAATCCTGTACCACACCGGAATAAAGACAATTTTTGGTGAATTTTATCAAGGAGAAAGACGTTATTGTTCTTCTTCCTACAGGATTTGGTGCATTACATGTCACGACCAAATAGCAGTGATTGGTTAAATAAAAAAAATACCCACCTTCCATGGAGCGAACAAATCCTAATGCTGCGTGTCTAGATGGTTTCTACGAAGTGAAACCGGCTGATAAATCAGGCTTATGCAAGTGCCTCGAACTATAACACGGACATCATCTTTATAGACGAGGACATGGGAGCGTCCCGCGTCATGACACAGGTGAACACAGTGTGGAATACGGACGGACACATACTGCGTGTGTTTTGGGAGTTGCTTTTGAGACACGATTAAAGCTTTTGCTCTCATGTGTAGGTTACTGAAGACGAGAGAGCGATTTGTCCACATTTGGTAGTGGTTCTGTGGGATGGGGGTGGGGTTGGGGGGGCACGAAATGTTTTCTTCTTCCTAGGGGGAGCGTGACACAAAATAATTGAGAAGCACTGGCCTAAGTATAGGTGATAGGTTTGTAGGCGGAGCTTTAGTGATGGGTGAGTGGAGCCTCGTGAAGCATTGACACCTCAGTCGCAATATTGTCTCAAATGGTTGGACGTGTCTGAGGCCTTGGAGAAACACTGACCTCTAGTGGACAAATTTAACCATTGGCACGCAGGTGTCTCAGCATCGATGAAGTGTAAGACAATACTTGTGTGCAGAGCGACACCGTACCTAACAACAACAATAATAATGATGATTTATAATAATATGTAAAGAGCAACATAAATAACATGCTGTAAATAAGAAAAGAGGTGTTACCTTGTTCGGTGGAATTAGATCAAAGTGATCCCAAACCATGGATCACTTTTTTCCACTTGTAGATGCCATCGAAAATGAAACAAATGCCAAAAGTCACCAAAATCACCACTAATGTCACACAATCCTCCTCACTACCCAACATTTTTAACAAATATTGGTGCATCTTTTATACTGTAGCAGTTTAGTGCTTGTCAAACCACAGAAGTGCACTGAACACGCTGAAACATTCTGAACCAATCGCAGAGCGGAACATTCGCCGAGCCAATGAAACGCTTCAATACAGTGAATCGATTGACACACAGAGTGAAGCAGTAGGGGGAGGGACCGACACTTCCACACTTTGGTTACGTGAGCGGCTGCTGCGAGACGAGCTCCGAGGCAGTGCTTCAGAGTGATTTGTTTCAGAAAGAACGAGACGTGCTCCAGAGCTCCGACTCATTTGCCCATCACTACGGAGCTTTAATCATAAGAAGGATTTGAATAGGGCCCAGGAGAGATCGCTAGATTACTCAGACCTACATGGACGACATCTAAAACCTCTTCAAGCTTGTTTACGATAAGGGCACAACGTTGAAACATGGCAGAAAGCTCCAAAAAATATAAAACGATTTCTCCATTTGTAGCAGGATTGTAGATTTTGTTTATTCATTGTTTATTCGAGTCTATCTGCACATATATTTCACTCGCCGTTCACTCGTTCAGTCTGGAGTGAACTGAAGATAATGATGCCAAGGTACAATTCTTTATAGCGGAGCCTTAATGCGCCTCATTAAGATGGTGCCAAATACTGCTAAACAACACTGAGGGGAAGAATTCTTTACAGTGAGTGAGTTTCTGTGCATTTTAAAGCTGCCATTTGTATGTTTATTCGCTTTTTTCTTATTAGTACGTGTCAGAGGTGAAACCTGTTTAAAATAAGGGACTGTTGTCATTTTTATTTTATATTTCTTAATGCAGACAGAGGGAGCCTGTCATCGTCAACCTCTTCAGAGAATACACAAGACAACAAAAAAAATGCATAGGATCATTTCAAACTTTAGAAACATGAAACTATGTGACTCTAAATATGTATCAGAGTATTCTAATGCAGTAGTGGCACCAACTACTGCTACTTCTACTACTACTACAGCACCAGATGATTCAAATGCAGTTGTGGCAACAAGAACAAGAACAACTACTGCTACAACAACTACAACTACAACAACTACTACAAGAACTACTACAACAACAACTACTACTACTACAACTGCAACAACAACTACTACAGCTACTAAACTACAGCTACTGCTACTACTGCCACTATTGGTACTGCATCAGATTATTCAAATGCAGTAATGTTACCAACTACTGCTAGTACTACTTCTATTAAGCCTATTACTACTACTACTACTGCTGCTGCTATTACCGCTACTATTACCACTACTACAACTGCAACTACTGCTACTGCCACTACTGCGACTGCACCAGTTTGTGCAAATGCAGTAGTGGCCCTAGGGCTGGGCGATATGGATCAAAAAATATATCTCGATATATTTTGCTATATCTCGATATACGATATATATCTCGATATATGTTCAAGAAAAAATAACCCCCTAAAACTGAAAACTGCAAAAACAAATATGTCAAATTCCACAAGGTCTTTTTTTTATTTATTGAAGTGTAAGAGGTCGGCAGTTCATATAGGAACATTTAAGATTACAACAACCCTAATTACATAAATAATAATTTAACTGTAAAATAAAAGAAATAATACCGGTACATATTTCCTTCTTTTTATTCATAAATAAAACAACTCAACACAAGATCATCTTTGCATTAACTCTGCTATCCAGACCAGAACCAGAACCATGAGCTCTTTTAGCAGAGGAAGCTCAGGATGTTCCTTATTTTAACAGATCCATGTTCCTCACCAGCGTCAGGAGCTCTGAGGTTTAATCCCACAATCCACTGCAGATCAAACCCAACGTTTCCAAACACTATTGTACAAGTTACACTGCAGCAGATTATTCATTAAAATCTTCTGCATAAATACACTTTACAACAAATAAAGCATAACGACTCTAGAGCCACATGAGCCCGTTTGACATTATAATGTGTTTAATACAGTTTTGCGCACGTGTGTTTACATTTTACAGAAACAAAACTTAAGTGCATGGCTCATTTGCATAAACAGCAAACTTCTCATGCAGCTCAGCTCGTTTAGCTTCTTTCGGGCTAAAGGACGCGACTCAGTGGAATATGAGGATGTGCTGCTGATGCTCTTGTCTGTAAATGGTTGAAAAGGTTCATGATGCTTGAAGTTTTTCACTGGCACCAACTTTCAGTGTTCACAGCGACAGTGAGGAGTGAAGGAGACACGAGCGAACAAACTCAGGGAGGCGGGGACGCGCGGAGGCGACGACAGAGAAGCGAAGAGGGGAAATCTAAATTGAATATAAGCATTATATCGATATATACGATATGTCAGAATTCATATCTCGATATATTTAAAATATCGATATATCGCCCACCCCTAAGTGGCCCCAACTATTGCTACTACTACTGCTACTATTAACGCTACTACTACTATTGCTGCTGCTACTACTACTGCTACTATTACTAAACTTTTCTATCTTCATGGAGACAAAACCAGACCAAGTTACAGGTCAGATCTGTGGAGAGACGACCCCACTCACAGTCAGAATACCTGTTTTTCTAGGTATTTTTGAGCTCTAAAACCACCTGGAATTCAGGAAATGTAAAATAGAGCTATTTAAAGTATATAGAAATAAGAATGTGACCGACCCCAACCAAAAAGTTACATAAGTGCACCTTTGGAAAAAATAAATAAAAATCAGTTGTAGTATCAGTTGATATCGATATCAGAACAGAAAAGTCTGAAACTCAATAGACAGGCCTAAATCCATGGATAGAACTTTGGGACTAGACTTCTTCAAATACCCAAACTATACAGATCTGTTTTCTTTAGTAGAACTCGAGGGGGACCAAGAACTAAGAGCTAACCTTTCACAGCTCCACAAACTCCAATCTCTATATTTCTTCTCCTCCTCTGCCTCCAGGTCTATCTTTGGCCAAACCACTCCAAGAACAGAAGCAGTGACCCCCTCAAGTCCCCGAGTCCAGTACACACAACCACAACTCTGCAGATTTCAAATGCCGGCGGCCGAGGGTCCATTTCCCGGTGGGCGGTCTTGGCCGAACGGCATAAAGGCAGAGCGTCTTTGAGAGTGATGACGGGGACAGGAGCAGAGCCAGAGGAGGCAGGGTCAGACAGGGGCTGGTCTGATTCAGCGGTTTTGCAGAGAGGTGTATGATTTAGAGAATGTGCTCAGGACAAATGTAGCCAATGAGGCGCAGGAGGGAGCACTGTCCTTCTTCTGAGGTTAATAGTGTAACAGACATTTTCCAGATGTGCGAGATGGATGCAGAGAAACAGCAGGTCTTCTATCATTTTGATCTGGAATGAGATATATTTTTTTCGTCATGACCTGAAATCTGTAGAATTTTCTATCGTTGTTCAATTATTTCTGGGTTTGTTTAAATTAGTCTTATCATAACTATTATTAACATTATGGTTGCCAGGTAACAGTTATGGAACAAGTTTGTCACATCTGCAAGTGCTGTAAAAAGTAAAATTATAAACTTCACCAACATTTAAATAAAAAGGCAAGATTTTTACTCAGATAACATAAAGGTGCATTGTGTAAATATTCTGTTGGAGGGAACTTCAAAGCTTTTTTTTCTATGGAGATGTTCTTGCTTTGTCTGGAATGTTTCACAGTATGGCATTAAAGCATTCTATCCTCATGGAGACCAAACCAGACCAAGTTACCCAAGTTACAGGTCAGATCTGTGGAGAGGTGACCCCGCTCACAGTCAGAATCCCTGTTTTTTTTTTTTTAGGTACTGTATTTTTTGAACGATAAGCCGCACTTAAAATCCTTTCATTTTTTTCAAAAATGGATAGTGCGCCTTATG
The DNA here is from genome assembly GCF_026225935.1 of Boleophthalmus pectinirostris. Lineage (NCBI taxonomy): Eukaryota > Metazoa > Chordata > Actinopteri > Gobiiformes > Gobiidae > Boleophthalmus > Boleophthalmus pectinirostris. Next base: position 46,775,849 of record NW_026571133.1, on the reverse strand, counting down.
TATTAATTCTGGTTGTGCTTACTGACCTCAAGCCAATTTTATGCGGTACACAGCGCTCAAAAATCTGTCAAAATGTTTTAGTACGACTTTGGTAAGCTACAAAGCAGCACCGCTAGATGGATTGTTGGAGCATTACTGCTGCCGTAGTCAGGAGTGTCGAAGAGTAATGGACATTCACCAAGACAGGGAGGCAACACTGGGCGAGTTACAAGAAGATCTGCTGATGGATCATGGATGCCTGGGCTAAGGATCAGTCTCAAGTGTGGTCCGAACTTTCAGGAAGGCCCAAATCATCACTGAACAGAGAGGTAATAGCGATGAGACTGACTCAGATAATGACAAGAGGGACACTGAAGATGAAGAGTTTGATGGATTTGTGGAAGAGGAATCAAGTGAAAAAGTCAGTGTATTGTTTTGTATTTTATGTGTTGCAACTGAACAATGTTGAGAGTTTTTGTGAATGAGTTGAATAAAGTTTGACTTATCTGGCTGTTTTGTTTCGCTTAATGCGCCTTATAATCCAGTGCACATTACAGTCCAAAAAAAAAGGTATTTTTGAGCTATAAAATCACCTGTGATTCAATAAATGTAAAGTAGAGCTGTTTAATGTCACACTGTGGAACATTTCAGGCAAAGCAATGACATCTCCATAGAAAGAAACAACCAAAAAGTTACACATTGCACCTTTAAAACCATAGTATTCAACTCTTTTAGTGAAATTAAAGCATTTATTGGTTTATTGCACTGAAAAGAGTGTGTCTTTACTGTGAGTGGGCTTGCATCTCCACAAACTTGACTCATATTTGGCTTGGAGGAGGGTTATAATATTCCATAGCGTGGCACAAAACATATGACTGTCCATAGAGAATGTTCCTAAATAACATTCTGTTTCAGCGGAATCATGCTGGTGCTGCGCTAGCTCCAGAAAGTTCCATACTGAATCTTCAAATATAATGATGTTAACTATGTTCTAGTGAGTATTTTTAACCTTTTTGGAGTCATGACACACTGTTGTTGAAAAGATACTCCAACGCACCATCCTCTAGTTACGAAATTTTTGACACCAATTTGAGCAAAAAAAATCTAATGTTGGTCACATAGAGCACTTTTCTACCTTCAAGACACTTCAATTGGCTGCTGCAACTTGAGACACAGTGCTGCACTTCCTTGTTTTTTCAGCCCACATGGCGTCATGATATTGTGACGTCATGATGCCAGCCTTGTCATGTGATTAGCGTGTCAGGCGGTTTTGCATTACTATGTAGAAGACAGAGAAGGCTTTGATTGTGGACACAGAAACAACGTGTCTGGACCCAAATCATTTCCGACACAGTGATCCGGTGATACAGTGATTTGTTTCAGTGTAAACACAGCCTTAGGATCTGTGCACAAAGACTCTCCCAACTGAGCTACTGTGTTATCTGTTTCCTAATGTCTGGTTCTGGGGAAGTTGCCATAGTGCTCATTTTTGTGTCTTTTTACGGTCAGAAGTTTGCTCAGGATTCTCAAAAATGTCTGACTTTGTGAATCCATTAACCCAAATTGGACATTTTTCTAAGGCCCACCTGGCGACCCCTCAGGGAACACCTGGTTCCCTGGCACAGGCTGAAATCAAAGTCACACACACTGTAAGATCTGAAGCCAGTCCAGAGATGCTCCAGCAGTATTTACCAAACGCTCAAACACTGAAGACACATTTCCTATTTGAGCAAGTGACCAAAAAATCCCAAACTTTAAAGATCCTTTATTCCACAAAACTCACTTTGAAGCATCCTCTGTGTTATATTGTTGTCTAACTGAATTTGTTTTGTTTTGTTTCATTTGCATATGATTCAATGTTGTATGCCAAAAAAGATGCATAATTAGTGTCTCTTCCTCCTTCTAGACAGCTCCGAACAATTCTCCTTAAAGTTTACACTGCACCTGGCAACGCAGATGTACACTGCAACAAAGCTTAGCCAAAGTTGAAGATATAAACACTTAAATCTATCAGAAAATGACTTAAAAGCAGTGAAATTATCTGTCCATGCAGCAAGATCATTTTACTTGACAAGTTATCTTAAAATAAATGACCTCTAGACTAGAATGAAGCAGTTTCTGGTCTAGTAAGTAGATAATAAATCTGAAAACAAGATGAATAACCTGATGTAAGTTTTAAAATCTTGGCCAGATTGGAGAAATTAGCCGTGTAGGCAAGTTTTTTTTTTTAAGATAAAGTTTCACAAAGTCTCTGAGAACAAAAATTGCAAAGCCTCAGGCATTTTTGAAGGTGCTCTATCTGATTTTTACTGGTTTAAAACGTGATCAACAGAACTAGTTCATCTGAAACGTTTACAGTGATCCAGAGTTATTCCTCATGTATTCAGAGCATCAGTTACTTTTCCCAACTTGCTGTGAGAGTAATGCTAACAACAACTAGCATGGTAAGCAAGCACTTCCTGATTTTCTGTTATAATCAGTTTATAATTCGATGCCGGCGGTGCACAGCAGATTTTTTTTTACCTCAATAGCTGCTTATACAATATATCTGTACTGAAGTAAGACACATTTTACTCAAATACATGAGAAAAATTTGTATATGGGCAATTTAATTATCATAGACATTTGAAAGCGTAATTAACCTTTGCTAATAAACCCAGGCTGTGGTTACAATTATGCTGTTTTATGTTCTTACTGATAACAGTGCACTTCACCATTGTTGCCAGCAGAGGGCATCATACAGTTACTACTAGAGCATGGAAACCCGACCGAAGTCAGACGAGACAAATATTTAGAACGTGGAACTTAGAATGTTCGGACTCGGGTCAGACTCAGACACATCAACGTGTCAGCTGTTTCCTGTCTGCAGTAAAACCACTCGCTCTAAGACTCTTAAGTAGAGGTCTGTGCGGGACAGAATTTTCCCGCCCGCATCTGAGATATTTTGTCCCGCTCCCGTCCACAAATCCTGCAAGATGGGGACATTCACTTTCTTAAGCTCTGTCAAACATGGACAAGAGGAAAGGAATCGTCTAAAATGTGGTGAGATTAGACCACGTCCACTGCTTAAAATGTTTTTATTGATGCCAAATGAAATATCCAGCAAGAATGAGATATGATAGGCAAACATGAATCATTTGTATATTATATTTTACACACATATTTAGTTTGTGGGACTGCAGTTTATCATCCCACCCGCCCGCTCCCGCATTGTGCACTCCCGCTCCCGCTCTTGCCTGCAATGAACTTTCAAAATGTGTCCTGTGCTGCACTGTTTGGCGTTGATTTTGTGCAGGGCTCTAGTGCACACCACAGACACGAGGAGAATCTTATGAGACTTAAAATCTCTTATGGCAAAGACTGCAGTGGGATCTGTCTGCAGACCACAGGATATAAAGTTGCGAGCACGATCACGTCAGCTCTTTCCTGTCTACAGTAAAACCAGTCGCTCTGAGACTCTTAAGTGTTCAAAAGATCCAAGCTCTGCACTTCTAGTTTAGATACAAGTCAAAACTGTGTGATTATTATTTGTGAAATGTGGAGCAAAACTTCAGATACAGGACTTTTAAAGTGTAAAAGATCTGAGATAAAGTCCACAGGAAGTAGAGTCACTATCACTAATCTGCAGCTTCACCTCGATCCGTGTGGCCAGGCTGGCGTCACCTAGTGCCTCTGCTCAATTTAATTTCTCTCCAGCGACTAGGTCAGGAATCAGAATACACTAGATGGTTTGCAAAAATCCCGGAAGTGCAAGTTCAGGCAACAGCCAATCAGTGAAGAGTCATATATTCTGTGTTGGCAACGATTCCCGAGATCGAGGATTTAAAGCCGGAACAAAGAGAATATTTGGTGAATTTTATCAAGGGGAAAGGCGTTATTGTCCTTCTTCCAATGGGATTTGGGAAAAGCTTAATATACCAGTTATCTCCGTTAGTGGTGCATTACATATGCCATAATCAAATAAACTGGTTAGATAAAAAAAAGTACCTGCCTACTGTCAAGCGAACAAAATCGATTTGTGGAGAACAATTTCTATGGATAATGTGGATGAGATGCTGCACTTTAAATCTGCCACTTTACGAGAGGTGAGGAATAATGTTTTCTCATTATTTTCACTACATCCCGAGTTTGTATTTTGTGTCTCTGTGTGTGTAATGTGTGTAATGTCTAATGACATACAATATACTACGTGTGTCATTAGGCCTCGGTTCAGTCAGTAGAGTTCGGTCGGACTTGGACACAAATATCTTAATGCCTATCGGGCTCGAGTCAGATTTTATCACTGTTCTGTCAGATGCGGGCCAGGCTCAGACAGAAAAACTCATCCCGCAGGAAACTGAAATAGCAAAACTTGAAATACAACTGTTATATATTTCCACACATACACGCTATTTATTATTTATTTATTATCAACTTTCTACCATGTTATAATGTTTCCTCATCAAAAAACATGTATTTAGATGTCATCCATGCATGTTTGAGTAATTTAGGGACCTCTCTCATGCTCCCACACAACTATTCTCCATAAATATACAAAAAAACATTACACAAAACTGTATTTATCTTGACAAACCTGATGCGATGTGCAGTAGTTTCTTTGGCAGGACACATGCTAATTGTGTTGTGATTGCGCTCTGAAGGGGGAGTAACTTAGCGTAGGGAGCAAAGGGAGGGGAGACTCAGAGTATCAAAAAATTGAAGTGAATCTTAAAAAAAACACGTTAATATGTTTGTCAAAGGCAGCAACTTTTCAAACAATTACGAGTTAAAAGTTTGAAGTAAAATACCCGTTCTTTCAATAGTCCCCTTTAGGACACAATAAATAAATGAAACTTTTCAAAATCGTCGTGGGAGCTGCTTTAATCCAGAGTTAAACCCTCTCCGCTGCCTGTCTGTTTGGGTGGAGACAGTGACAGATGCCACGCTCAGTTTAATTAAACCTGTTTTGGTTGGGGGCGAGCTGCAGCTGTGGAGTCGCCATTAAACTCCTCACAACATTATTGGATGTAACAGAGCGCTCCACACTCACACAGCTCACAGGACCTGGCTCTGCAGATCACGAGTCTATCTCACTATAGTTTGTACTTCGCATCGTCAAACTGAACTGACTGAACTATGAGCTGGTGTCTTTAACGTCTTATATTGACCAAAACTTACCCTTGTGACTTTTTAGCAATGTTCTAATGTTGTTCCCTCCTCACAGACACACCCCGAGCTGTGTTTTGTTTTATTTACACGTTTGAATAACCCTATATTATTAGTTTGCCCATATCTCCAAAGCTCCAAATGCTCTGTACCAACTTGTGATGTCAGTAGTTTTCAAATTAATTAGTTCAGCAGAGATGGACAATTCCAGAGCTGAACTGATCCGATGATTCTAGTGAAGGTGTGTGGAGTTTAAAAACACTTTCTGTATTACCAGATGACATCACGAGGTGGATTAGAGTGTTTTCTGTTTGAGGAACTCAGCATAAATGTGTTAAACATGCGTGAATGAAACCAAACACAACTCCAGGTATTTTTTAACTCTTTTTATTCATTTTTTTATTAATTAATTAATTAATTAATTAATTAATTAATTATTATTTATTTATTTATTTATTTATTTATTTTTATGAGGAAACAACATTATAACCAGAGTTGGGGAAGTTACTTAAAAAAAAAAAAAGTAGTGTTTGCCTGTTACTTGTTGTTAAAAAGTAATCCCTTAGTTAACCTCTATGGAAAGTAACTTTTTATGTTACTCGTTACTTTCTGGTGGTCAACTCCATCTAAGGCTAAATACAGCATGAAACTGATGGCCGACAAGAACAGTCAGGGAAAATTTAAAAGGATTTTGAAGAAAGAGTTGAGAGGTAAACAGGTCTGCACAGTTTGAACAGATGATTCAGGGGAAGGCTGCTCAGTGCATGAGGATCCCCTTGAGGGACCTCTCCCCGGGTGTCGCCGGCCCTCACCGGGCGCATTTTCTCCGAGATGGTGCGCTACGACTGCCACATTGACCAGGAAAGGCTTGAGGTGAAGGTGGCAAGACGTTCCACCTATGTGCTTTAAAGCTCCTCCCGTCCCAACCTTGCCACTTCCCGGGGCTGTGGCATCAGTGCCCGCTGCGTCGGCGTACATGGAAAAGTAACGTTGTGCGGAATTGAAAAAGGAACTACCTTTTGTTTCTAAATTTTCAGTAGTAGCACTAGCACCACTATTTTTACCCCCCAAAAAAGCATTAATGTGTTACAGTAACATCACTTTGTACAGTAATGTTACACCCAACACTGATTATTACATCAAAAATTAGTCAGAAAATATCATAATATAGGCCATTTAAACATATATGGTGGTTGTTACACTTTTATGGGCTATAGAGGCTTTGCACTGTCACGTGACCCCGATAGCAACGGTACCTACGCCGCCATGACACCGGGCACACTATGTCATTGACTTCAGCAGCATCAGAGAAACATGGGCAGGTTTTGTTGTGTATTTGGTTGTTCTAGATGCTCTGAAGGGGATAAAACGATTTGTTTCTTCACTGTTCCTCTGGAAATGACTCAAACAAGGGAATTATCGAAAAAAAAGATGCAGATTATAGCTAGCAAATAAACCGTGAAGAGAATTCCTATGGTACCATCAAGACGCCCGAAGTTTCATCAAGGTATTTGCTATTTAAATTGTTTCATAGTTTATTTAATGACAGAAGCACATTTACTGAACTAAAATTTCATTAATTTATCCATGAAAACCTGCACTAGTTTACGATTCAACGAACCCACACTGGGCTCCTGTGATCAACACGACGCACGAGTCGAAGAGTCTGTGAGCCGAACCTCGAAAGAATCGGCCATGAAAAGATCCTCGTGAACGTTAGAAAGATCCACTCACAAAAAGCGATTAATTCTAGAAGACATAGTTGTGGTTAAGCAAGACAATAAAGAAAACATGGGTCCTACGACGAGTGACATGTTTATATGTACATTGGAAGATACAGTTTCTACTCCCACTCACACTGCAAATGTTTTCTTTTTACATTTTAGTTCAGTAAATGTTCTTCTCTCATTAAATAAACTATGAAACAATTTAAATATTAAATACCTTGATGAAAGTGATGTGAGTGTGTCTTGATGGTACCATAGGAAATCTCTTTGTGGTTTATGTTCTCTAGACATAATTCCCGTTTTTTTTTTTTTTTTCGATAATTCCCTTGTTTGAGCTCCTGATGAGTCATTTCCAGAGGAACAGTGAAGAAACAAATCGTTTTATCCCGTTCAGAGTGTCTAGAACCACCAAATACACAACAAAACCTGCCCATGTTTCTCCGATGCTGTTCAAGTCAATGACATAGTGTGCCCGGTGTCATGATGGCGTAGGTACCGTTGCTATCAGGGTCACGTGATGGTGCAAAGCCTCACATTAACACATAACATATTTAGATCACCACTGAACCTTTTATTGTTTTAAAAATGCTCATTGCAAAAATATGGTATTGAAATGTTACTTAAATTTAACTTTAGTTTTTGACACCCCCCTCTCTTTGTCATCAGCATTAAGCCACGCCCCCTTCAGAGCACTATCACCACACCGTACATCCAGCTCACGAACCTACCAAACATCACATCAGGTTTGTGAAGCTGTAATGTCTTGTTTTGTATTCTGCTTTTGTAAATGTAAGAAAAATGGCCGTATTAGAGCCTGTGGGCAGAGCATTGGACAGAATCTTACAGCTAACTCTAAGGAGGGCTTGAATAGGGCTCAGGAGAGATCACACAATTACTCAAACACGCATGGATGACATCTACAATCTCTTCAGGCATGTTTTTGATGAGAGAATGATTTAAAACCGTGGCAGAAAGCTCCCAAAGTCAATTTAGCAGAATAGTAGCTCACAGAATACATTCTAGTGGCTTTGTTTCCCCTTAAAAATGTTTTTTGTCACCTTGGGATAAGTATTTCACATTTTCTCCCTCTGCTCTCAACAATGGGAACACACAACCATGAAATAAATGAGGCCCTATAGGTCACAAGATTACTACGCTAACAGAGCCATGTTTTTTGTCGTGAACACAATTTGACTGCAGAGCGAATCCAGTGATGGTTTATGGACTTAAAAACTTTGCAGGAGAAGTCTGGAGTTTTACCCATGACACAACTAAACAGGTAAAATACAAGTATGAATGAAACAAAAACTCGAGGTCTTCCACTCAATGTAAAGTCAGTGTTTTAAAACTCTTGGTAATTGAGGTAGCTCCTCCAAATATCAGAGAGGGCGACAGACTCCATCAACTGTCAAAAAAAGAAACTTTTTGGATTGTAACCTTAAAGGCCACACAACATCCGGGCCTCAATGATGATTTGGATTATTTCATGTTTCTCTGAAAGTTAACTTTTTGGATGATTCTTTATTGTAAATGATATTTTTGTACTTGTGATAGTCAGTTGTCTATGTATTTCATATGTGATGGACACGCCTACTTTCCTCCAACATGTTTTGTTATTCTTGTTATTGTTTGGTGGGGTTGCTCATCACTTATATGTTCCTCATGGTTGGCCAACCTTTTGTTTTAGGGTTTGCTCAATGTCTTTTTCCTGCTGTCTTGTGATGTTGTCATGTGATGATGTCATGTGATTAATTGATTGTATTTATTGACACCCGGTGTGTCTTGTTTTTACTATTTTGCCCTGATGAAGACTATCTTGCTGGTCGAAACGCGTTGGCGTCCCTTCATGTAATAAAGAACTTTTAATATAGTCAGTCGGAGTGTTTCGGGTTTGTACCTTACCCATTTTAACATTTTCCTGTCAGGGTAATTTTCTGTTCTAAGACCACTGCCTTAACCCTCGTAGAGCACCTGTACTGATACTTTTTACTCTTTTAAGACCCAGTGAAGCGCTCTACCTCTCTTGTTTTATCTAAAAACTCAAGGTATGTTTGGAGTATGGACGCAACAGTCTCACAAGCTCAAAAGATCTATTTGGTTTGTTTGTCCTTAAGTATTTTTGAAAGGAATTTGAGTAATCCCTAACTCAGTCATCCAGGTAGGATCCATAGTAAACGAAAATATTCAATTCTGTCAACTGGACTAAAAAAATAGAGGGACGACGTTTCACTGCTCATCCAACTGGCTTCTTCACAACACAGCTTCTTCAGTAAACCAAGGATCATCATTTTGTCTTTTTGTATACTTTAACTTCTTGGGTTCTTTTGTAAAGATAGTACAGTAAAGTGTATTTATCTTGTTTACATGTTTTTGGCTGCTAAAATCTAAAACCTAAACCTAAAATCCACCATATCAGAGCACTGTAAAAGAAATAACCACATGATGGATTGGGACGGTGCTCGGGTCATTGGATCAGAAAATAAGTTCAAACACTGGATCAGGGAGGACATCAAAATCAGGAAAAGAGGCACGGACACCATTAACCCGGATGACGGAGTGTTCCAACTTTTACACACCTGGACACCCTCCTCCAGAGAACACCGGGCGGCGAGAGGCGTGGTCAGTCTGAGCAACCTGACAGGTCCATCAGGCTGACCACGCCCACAGGAAGTAACACCAGCTGATATACGACATGTCACCACCAACACCGGTGACAGTTCTGAAGATGCAGCAGCAGCAGAAACATGGCAACAAGGTAAATACACTTGAAAAAAGAATCCAAGAAGTTGCAGCTTCTTCAGTTCTGATCAAATGCTGGCGGACACTGCCTTATAGCTACTGTGTTTTGGACTATAAATCACACTTTTTTCATGGTTTGGGTGTTTCCTGTGACTTATACTCCAGTGCAACTTATATATTAAAATGTTCACACTGACAGCCACGAGAGGCTCTAGTCTTGTGGGTCAGTATCTGCTACTCCTACTACTTCTGTACCTCTGTCACTTTGCCCTCTACTGTGCATGTCTCCGGCAGAAAGAGCCTCTGTCCTGCTGCAAGTCGTGAAATATTCAGCTGAAAACGATAATCGAGCAGCAGAAAGAAAGTTTGGAGTGAGCGAGAAACTTGTGAGGGACTGGTGGAAAGCGGGGGTGAAGAACACAGCTTCACGGCAACCAGGTGGGTGAACCATGCAACTTTCCTGGATGGACAAAGCCTGAACTTCAATGATACTGGCACCATCCTGTCGGGATTCAGAAAGGCCAGAATAATTTTAACTCGAGCTGATGCTGAGTGTAATGACAGCTACACAGAAGAGAAAGAGGCACTCTGTTTACCTCCGGAGGTCGAGGCCGAGTTGTTCAGAAGTGACACCGAGGATGAAGAATTCAATGAATTTAGTGATTTGGTCTCTGGTTTTATAAAATACATTTCCCCAAAAAAGTGCAACGTATAGTCCACTGCGAATTATCATGTGGTGTTATATGTGTGTAATCCTTAGTGGTCCAGTAGGTTCATAGTGTCCATGTGTGTATACTAGTCTATGTGCTCTTATACTTGTTCTGATACAGCTCAACATCATTTGTGTCCTGTGAATGGGACTTTTTTTTAGTATTGATACCTGCTCAAATCAGTATCCAGTTTTGTATCAATGAGAATTTGATTTTCAATACTTCTGACAAGTTTAACCACAAGTTTTAATGAAGTCAGAGATAGTAGTTTGGTCAGAGCTGGTGTGACGCTGCTCTGACAGTGTTCACAGTATAACCTGACAACATGGTGGTGGCACAGTGGGTGAGTGATTAAACACAGGGCCCACAACACTGTTAATATTCCACCTGTAACCCGCCCTCGCGCCTGATAAATCGGGGTCAGACCATTAGTCCAGGACTAAACCAGGACTGAACCAACACCGTGTCATTAGCTGATTATAAATATATACACACAGGGCCGATCACCAGGACTGAACCAGGACTGAACCAGGACTGGACCAGGACTGGACCAGGACTGAACCAGGACTGAACCAGGTCGAAACCAGGACTGGACCAGGTCTAAACCAGGACTAAACCAGGTATAAACCAGGACTTAATGAGGTCTAAACCAGGATTTAATGAGGTCTAAACCAGAATTTAACTAGGTCTAAACCAGGACTAATCTTGGACTTAACCAGGTCTAAACCAGGTCTAAACCAGGACTAAACCAGGACTAAACCAGGTCTAAACCAGGACTGGACCAGGTCTAAACCAGGACTAAACCAGGTATAAACCAGGACTTAATGAGGTCTAAACCAGGATTTAATGAGGTCTAAACCAGAACTTAACTAGGTCTAAACCAGGACTAATCTTGGACTTAACCAGGTCTAAACCAGGTCTAAACCAGGTCTAAACCAGGACTAAACCAGGACTAAACCAGGTCTAAACCAGGACTAAACCAGGTCTAAACCAGGACTAAACCAGGACATAACCAGGACTTAACTAGGCCTACACCAGGACTTAAGCAGGTCTAAACCAGGACTAAACCAGGTCTAAACCAGGTCTAAACCAGGATTGGACCAGGACTGGAGGAGGACTGAAGCAGGACTAAACCAGGACTAAACCAGGACTAAACCAGGATTGGACCAGGACTGAACCAGGACTAAATCACCTGCACTTTATGTAAGTTAAAAACTCTAAAGTCTCTCTCAGCCTGGTCTGCCATAGTTCCGGGAAAAGGCCAGTAAATGGCATTTGTTTCCAGGCCAACGAACGTCCTGGACACATGTCAAGTATTCTTCTCCCCTCGTCGTTCATTTGATTCATCTGAACCACTCGTGTGTAATCACTACTTGCCCGCATATACACCCGTACAATTCCACAACGTTAAAACCAGCTTGTTTCAACAACTATTTGCAGGTACCTGTTGGGACCTGGTTCCGAGTTTGACTCTCGACTCTTTCTGTGCAGGCTTTGTATGGGTTTTTTTGGGGGGGGTTTCCCCATTGAAGGATGGATGAAATGCAGAGGAAGTGGCGCTCCATTTACCTCCGGAGGTCACCGAGTTGCTCAGAAGTGACACCAAGGATAAAGAATTCAATGGTTTTAGTGATTTGGAGTGAAATGGAGAGTTTGGTAAACTTGTTCTGTTTGTGCTGTAGTTATCTGAAGAACAGCCTATATTAACAGTCTGTTGTTCTGTGTTCTTTTGTTATTACTAGAACTTGCCTTTCAAGATGAAATGTCAGTTCCTGGTCTCTGATTTGATAAAATACATTTCCCCTAAAAAGTGCAACTTATAGTCCGTTGTGAATTATTATGTTTTTTCTTCTTCTTCGTTATTCATTTTTTTTGGCTGGTGAGACTTATTCTCCGGAGCGACTTATAGTCCAAAAAATACGGTATATATCTGTGGAACTGAAAACAAACATGAGTGTTAGTTTAAGCGTACTTTAAGTGTACTTTAAATGTATTTTCAGTGTAGTTTCAGCGTTGTTTGAGCATAGTTTCAGTGTACTTTCAGTGTAGTTTCAGCATAGTTTCAGTGTAGTTTCAGCATAGTTTCAGTGTAGTTTCAGCATACTTTCAGTGTAGTTTCAGTGTAGTTTCAGCGTACTTCCAGTGTACTTTCAGCGTAGTTTCAGCATAGTTTCAGCGTACTTTCAGTGTAGTTTCAGTGTAGTTTCAGTGTAGTTTCAGCGTACTTCCAGTGTACTTTCAGCGTAGTTTCAGTGTAGTTTCAGCATAGTTTCAGCATAGTTTCAGTGTAGTTTCAGCATAGTTTCAGCATAGTTTCAGCGTAGTTTCAGCATAGTTTCAGCGTAGTTTCAGCGTAGTTTCAGTGTACTTTCAGTGTAGTTTCAGCGTAGTTTCAGTGTAGTTTCAGCATAGTTTCAGCGTAGTTTCAGTGTACTTTCAGCGTAGTTTCAGTGTAGTTTCAGTGTAGTTTCAGCATAGTTTCAGCATAGTTTCAGCGTAGTTTCAGTGTCCTTTCAGCGTAGTTTCAGCGTACTTTCAGTGTACTTTCATCATATTTTCAGAGTAGTTACAACGTAATTTCAGCATAGTTTCAGTGTACTTTCAGTGTAGTTTTAGCATAGTTTCAATGTAGTTACAGCGTAGTTTCAGTGTAGTTTGCTCATCCCGTTAAACATAAGGTAGTCTCCACCAGCACTTGAACCAGAAGCCTCTTGGTGAGCCACGAAACATCTTTACTCCAAAACCTTTGTCTCGTTGAAAGAATTACATTTTCCATTTGCTTTAATCTCTTTGGTAATCCAGACGCATACAAAAGACCATTTTTCATAGAAGATATATGGATGGGGATTAAGACATTTAAATGAGGCTCAAAACAATAGCTAATAAGTAATGAAATACATGATTTGGAATAGAACATTTGGAGGCTGTGGGCTGTGGAGAGAGACTATGCAGTACTGGGACTATGCAGTACTTTTAGGTTTTGTAGTAGTTTGATTATTTGCAGCACTACAAGGGCACAGACTAAAACCACATTTGGATTATGACCGAAATGGTTTAGACTGAAGTAAAAAGTACTTCTAATGCCCAACCCTGTAAAACAAAGACAGAATTACAAGACAGAAAAGCTGCATTTGGACAATCTGTGTGTCATTCATTCATTTGTTTTTCAATATAAAACCAAAAATAAGAAAACAAAAAGACAACTGTTTTCTTCATTATTTGTCTCCAAAACCAAAATGAAAAAATGGATAATGATTCGTATTTTCAGTTTTTGATTTTGTGTTTAAATGAAAAATGGAAAAAAACAGATAACGGCCTTTTCCCGTTTACGTGACTTCTGTGACTGTGATACCAGATTTTGCACAGCATACGGACTGAACCAGGACTGACCCAGGTCCGGGACCAGAACGGGACTGAGACCGAGATCAGACCGGGACTGAGACCAAGACCAGACCAGGACCAGGCAGGGACCAGACTCCTCAGGGTTCGAGCTCTGGACCTGCCGTGGGCTCTGAGCCTCCGGTCTGGTCCCAGCCTGGTCTCGGTCTCACTCCCGCTCTTGTCCCAGTCTGGTCCCTGTCTGATCTCAGTCCCGGTCTGGTCCCGGTCTCAGTTCTAATCTCAGTCCCGCTCTGGTTCCAGACCTGGATCAGTCCTGGATCAGTCCTGGTTCAGTCCGTATGCAGTGCAAAAGTCCGGCATTGTAGTTTAAGTCACAGAAACAGGAAATGGCCATTATCAGTTTTTTCCATTCTTCATTTAAACACAAACTCGAAAACTGAAAAAAATTCATCATTATCCATTTTTTCATTTTGGGTCTGGAGACAAATAATGAAGAATTAAATTATTTTTTTTTTTCTTATTTTTGGTTTTATATTGAAAAACGAATAAACAAATGATACATGGATTTTGAACACTATGTTTGCATTTACAGTTTCACATAGGACTGACTATATTTAAGAGAAAAATACTGTATATATATATATATAAAAAAAAAAAAAAATGTGTTTCTCACCTTCCACGGTGGTAGGTCTCTCTCACCCTCATTGAGCTCGGGTCGTCTACCAGAGGCCTGGGAGCTTGAGAGTTCTGCGCAGTATCTTTGCTGTTCCCAGTACTGCACTTTTCTGGACTGAGATGTCCGTTGTTTTTCCCGGTATCTGTTGTAGCCACTCTTCCAGTTTGGGGGTTACAGCCCCGAGTGCTCCGATCACCACAGGCACCACTGATGCCTTTACTTTCCAGGCTCTCTCCAGCTCTTCCTTGAGCCCCTGGTATTTCTCTAGCTTCTCGTGTTCCTTTTTCCTGATATTACCATCGCTTGGTATTGCGATGTCAACCACCACGGCTCTGCTCTGTTTCTTATCCACCACCACTATGTCTGGTTGGTTCGCCATCACCATTCTGTCAGTCTGTATCTGGAAGTCCCACAGGATCTTGGCTCGGTCATTCTCCACAACCTTTGGAGGTGTTTCCCACCTTGATCCTGGGGTTTCCAGCCCGTACTCTGCACAGATGTTTCTGTACACTATGCCCGCCACTTGGTTATGTCGCTCCATGTATGCTTATATATATATATATATATATATATATATATATATATATATATATATATATATATATATATATATATATATATATATATATATATATATATATATATATATAATACAAAAACAAAACAAAAAAAAACACATGGACCATCCCAGAGCTTTCAAAACATAAGACTTTCTAGCCCTTTTCAAATGCTTCTGTGGTATTGGACTTTTAAAATCTGTAATTCAGGTGGTTCCGTACAACAGTTATTGATCAGTGACTGTTTCATAGTTTGATTTTCTGATTTTCTGTTGGTGGAATCAGATATTTTCTGAAACCTCTAAGTTTGTGAATGAAATAAGTCACAAATCCTGTGTGTTTATGTTTACTATGCCCTGCTGTTAAATTTATACACAAGTAATGACAAGCCACAAGTGTTTCTCATGCATTTTCACTGGACTCATTCGGTTTAACTTGTGCACTGCCCATTACAATACAATGTGTGCTTTTGTATTTATGTATTATTATTGTATTATTATCATTTGTTTAGCCAAAATACAGAAAACCGTTTACAATACAGCAAAAAATTAATAAATAAATAAAAATCATCAGAGAATGCACAATGTTACACGTTCTTTTCCCATTTTTATTTACACCAAACATCCCAACCCGGGTGTGTCCCAGTTTTGAAGTTTGAAAATCTGGTCACCCTTATCTAATCTAAAGGCTCTTTCTTATATCGACTCAATTTCTTGTGACTGCTAAAGCTGGTAGCTCTCTGGCATTTTTGTTTTGTAAAGGTAGCTCAGCAGAGAAAAAAATAATTGCTTTAAACAATAGTATGTGATTTTCAACATTAAATGGTAGCACTTTAGTCCATGTACCATCCCTTCTTTTGAATTTCAATTAAGAACGATAAACTGTAAAATGGGAAAACAGATTGTTTAAAAGAAAAATTGTCTGGGCCTATTTCAATTTTGATATTTTATTCTCTTTGGTTTATTTGCCTCCAAAGTTCTGCACCTAGAAGGACTTACCTGAAACGTCTGTGCAATTTTATGGACAAACATGTCGTCTTCTTTATTAGTGACAGGTTTACTTTCGCATCTTAGAAAGTCACTGTTGAACTCCTTGACGAGAAACAGGAAGCAGCGATAAACTCTCCTTTATTCAGTCGCTGAATTCACTCACAGCGCTGAGCAGCAGAACTCCCAGGGTAAATAAACCCGAGAGAATAAAATATCAAATTTAAACTCAGCACCGAGACAGTTTTTGGATTAATGTTATTTGAAGTAAACTTTAAATTAAATATTGGAAACAGAGGTCGAAATCTATTTTTTGTTTGACACTAAAATGGAAAAATTAAATAACAAACTGTTTTCCCATGTTATTGTTTTTCATTCTTAATTGAAATTCTAAAGAACGAATGGTACACGGACCAAACTTTTTTTTTGTTATTTTGTATTTGTTGTGGGTGTTGTGAGTGTTGCTGTATGTTTTTGTCTTTGGTTTTATGCTGATTATTGTAATTGTTAAATGTTGATTGTTGTATTTTTTTTAAATGTTATATTCTGTTGTCCTTAATAAAAATAAATAAATAAATAAAATAATAATAATAATACACAGACCTACTTTGTTTTCTATTCCCATGTGTCTTATATTTTTGTAATTCTCAGTGGTCCAGTAGGTTCCATAGTGGTTCAGGTGTGTATAATTGTCTCTTGTGTTTTCTACTTGCTCTGATACAGCTCAAGATTATTTGTGTCCTGTGAATGGGACTTTTTTAGTATTGATATCTGCTTAAATGAGTATCCAGTTTTACTTTTGACAAGTTTAACCACAAGTTTTAATGAAGTCAGAGATAGTAGTTTGGTCAGAGCTGGTGTGACGCTGCTCTGACAGTGTTCACAGTATAACCTGACAACATGGTGGTGGCACAGTGGGTGAGTGATTAAACACAGGGCCCACAACACTGTTAATATTCCACCTGTAACCCGCCCTCGCTCCTGATAAATCGGGGTCAGACCATTAGTCCAGGACTAAACCAGGACTTGAACCAACACCGTGTCATTAGCTGATTATAAATATATACACACAGGGCCGATAACCAGGACTGAACCAGGACTGAACCAGGACTGAACCAGGACTGAACCTGGACTAAACCAGCACTGGACCAGGACTAAACCAGGTCTAAACCAGGACTTAATGAGATCTAAACCAAGACTTAACTAGGTCTAAACCAGGACTAATCTTGGATTTAACCAGGACTTAAGCAGGTCTAAACCAGGACTAAACCAGGACTTAACCAGGTCTAAACCAGGACTTAACCAGGACTAAACCAGGACATAACCAGGACTTAACTAGGTCTACACCAGGACTTAAGCAGGTCTAAACCAGGACTAAATCAGGTCTAAACCAGGACTAAACCAGGACATAACCAGGAATTAACTAGGTCTAAACCAGGTCTAAATCAGGACTTAAGCAGATCTAAACTAGGACTAAACCAGCTCTAAGGCTCTTTCTGTGCAGGCTTTGTTTTTCCCCATTGAAGGATGGATCAAATGCAGAGATAGAGACACATGTCCCTACAAGGACAATAAAGTGTACCTTAAAGACCTTAAAGAGGGAGTATTATGTAGAATCAACTTTACCAAGCCTTTACCAACCATGTTAAAATGTTCCCTCATGAAAAACATGTTTGAAGTGGTTTTAGATGCTATCCATTCATGTTTGAGTAATCTGGTGATCTCCCCCGGGCCCTATTCAAACCCTTGTAATGGTTCGCTGAACGCTCCCAAACAAGTCTCCACGAATACACAAAAGCGTGATACAAAACAATATACTACATGAGAGAGTTTTTTCAATATAATGTTGAGCGGAGACTGAGTCGATGGAGCCAGAAGCACACCCATTAACACTTCCTATGTAAATATAGCATTTTCAAAACTATAAAAGTTAAGATGGTGATTTAAAGACGACATGTGTTCGCAGTTAATCCCCGTCCTACCAGCCGTCTCTGCTGCTGTCTCTGTTACAAACGAGAGCTCGTGCAGACTCCAGACTGAATGAGTTCCTCCGCAGTGACACCTGGTCCGATCGAAGCTCCTAATGTCCCCAATACTGCGTCTGTCTGAGCATCGATCTGAGCCTTTCTCCACTTTGTTTTAGCATTGATCTTGTGCGGCGCTCTGCATATACACCACTGTCACTGTCTGAAGGTGCAGGTGAGAGTTATAACGTCTATTAATACCTCCAGGAGACGCTCATCAGGACTCTCTGAATGAGGACCACACTCAGCTCCCTCAGACTGCTCAGACGCCCCGACAAGACTTTGGGTTAGTGTACTCTTTGCTGTCAGAACTGAAACTGAATTAGACAAAGCAAAAGAAAAAATCTATTCTGTCAACTGGAGTAAAGACATTTCACGGCTCATCCAAGCGGCTTCTTCAGGTTTGGTCAAATTGCTGGTGCCTTAAATCTGCCAGAAGGGAGCAATGAAAGGTCTTAACTCCAACGAACTTTTGTCCAGTGACAGAAATGAATGTTTCTTTTGCTTTGGATCATACCTGGACAGCTGAGGGATTACACAGGCATCTTCTCAGACTTAGACAGACTTTATTGTCGTTCAGATACACAAGTACCGTATTTTCCGGGCTATTAGGTTCTCTGGATTATAAGGTGGTCTATTTTCAAACTTTTTTCACAAATAAACCGCACTGGACTTTAACCCTTACATACTGTTCAGGTCAAATTTGACCCGTTTTGACATTCAGCAGTAGAAAAAATACTCTAAGCATCATTCTTTTATCCTGAAATTTGATGACTTTTCCTAAATTTTGCCAAAATACGCAAAAATGAAAATGTTTTAAAATGTTATACTTTTGTACAAGTGCTCCAAATTTTGCGACACTGAGGCTGTTTCGGGTCAATTTTGACCCATATCTATTAAGATGGATTTTAGCTCTATCAGTGCAAGTCAAATGAAGCAAAATGGAAGTTTCAGGGAAACCTGAAACTGTGAAACTGCCTGTAACCCTGGTTAGGGTTAGGGTTAGAGGATTAGGGTTAGGGTTAGAGAATTAGGGTTAGAGAATTAGGGTTAGGGTTAGGTTTAGTGTTAGAGGATTAGGATTAGGGTCAGAGCTAGAGTCAGGGTTAGAGTGTTAAAGGAAACACAACAGTGTGATGGGTGAGTGGTTTTGTTTGTTTGTGGTGTTCACGGTGACTCTGGGCTTAGTTCAGTTGTGGCGTGTAGGGAGGGTGCTGTCTGGGACCAACGGATTGTCGGCGTGTTCACAGTGACTCAGTTGTTCAGTCGTGTCTAAAAGTGGCACACTGCACTCGCTTTTTCGGTTCGTTCCTCCGTTCCGTTCCTCGTCGGCGTGGAGTGATGAGTGTGTCTGTGGGTGTGTTTCGCCGTGCGGTCGCTGTCTGCTCTGTGTGTGTTTGTGTGTTCTGCAGGTGGTGCCGCTTTGTAGTTTACTGAAGTCGTGCTGGGACACCCGAGTGAATTCGTGTATAGGGTGCTCTGGATTGTGGGGCATGCAGTTGTTTTTTGATGGGGTTGGAGGCTTAAGAGCGTTTCTAATAGCCCGGAAAATACGGTATACACAGAAAGAAATTTTGCTGCGATTGTAATGCTTACAGAAAATAGAAAAGTAAAAACATCAGCTATAAGTGTCAGCAGTGTTTAAGTGACTGTACACTTAAAGGGAGTGGAGCGTTCTGACAGCCACTGGATAAAACTATTGCAGAACCTGGATGTCTTGCTCTGAACGCTGCAGAGCCTCTTTCCAGGGGTCAGCAGAGAGAGCAGCGGTGATGGGGGTGTGAGGGGTTTTGCTGTCATAACAAATATTAAGAAACTTGAAAACTGCTGTCACTTTTCTTACCTGAAAATACTCTATTGGAACAAGAGTCAGGGGCAGTCATAAGCACAACAAATCTGATATTTTAGAATATTATTACTCTGATAATGCAACACAAAATTCGAATTCCTGCATGATTTTAAGGTATATATTTTCTTAAATTATTTCTTATAATTTACTAACATTCATGAGGAGTTTTATAGAGGTCATGTGGTCTATTTGGTCTTTACAGTCTGCAGTGACAGTCTTCATATGGGCCAGTGTTACAGCCCTGCACCTGATCACCACACTGGAGTCAACATCCCATCAACTTCCCTTCCGCCCAGGACCAGAGTGCACTCCAGAGTCCTGCACGGGTCCATTTTTGGAAACCCACACCCACCTGCACCCCCCCGCACCCACGCAGTCCAGCACCACACCCGCCCAGACCCGTTAACATTTAATATGTTACCCGCCCGTGCCCATGATAAATCGGGGTCAGCCCATTAGTCCGACAGCCCAATAGTCCAGGACTGAACCAGGACTGAACCTACGCTGTGTTATTAGCAGATTATAAATATATACACACCGAAACCACAGAGCCAATCACTAGGACTACAAAAGGACTGGACCAGGACTGAACCAGGACTGAACCACAAATAGACCAGGACTGAGCCAGAACTAAACCAGGTCTAAACTAGGACTTAACCAGGACTAAACCAGGACTAAACCCGGAGTGCAGCCACCGAGCCGATCACCTCCACTGACTGTTTTACGTATGGACAAACTGCTCTCCATCACGGACACTCCTGCTCACCTACTGCACCAGAATGTAGAGGGACAGATAATACTCCCTACAACTGTACAACAACTCACCCTCTGCACCAGACTAGAGCAGGGGAGTCAAACGCAAATTCATAGAGGGTCAAATTAAAAACTGGAAATAAGTCGAGGGCCAAACTAAATATTTAATGAAAAAATTCAACAACATCTGCATGTTTTCTCTTCTTGTGAGATATGCAATGTTAAACATTTTCTTATTCAAATTAATGTTTAATAATAGTTTTGCTTAAACACTGAATCCAGAACAAGCAGAATATAAAATAATAACAACATTTTGAATAAATTATGTCTGTATAGTCTATATGTAGCCAGCGGGCAGCTCGAATACAGATTTGATATGATCTCACGGGACAAATATAATTATATCGTGGGCCAAATTTTGCTCCCGGGCCTGAGTTTGACATGTCTGATATAGAAGGACAGAGGAGCTCATTCTCCAACAGGCCTCTATAGCTCCATTCAAACAGAGACAGATACAGGCCTGCAATCATACTATAATACTCCCTACAACTGTATAAAAACTCATCCTTATGAAACAGATAACCCTTTGTCCTGTCAATCATTATATCACTGTGACACTGTTTTCCTATGACCTCTTGAGATTTTTTATGTTATTATTTATCTTTCTATTTTATTTTTACTTTTACATTTATTTATTTATGTCTTTTTTGACACACTGTCTTTTTTGCTACGTATTTAGAATTTATTATTAATATTTATATGTTTGCTCTTTGTTATTATATTATATTGTGATGTGTGAGCTACTGTGTACAAATAATTTCCCTTGTGGATCAATAATGTTTTTCTAAGTCTAAGTCTAAGTCTAATAAAAACGCTAAAGTCACTCTCTCAATCTGATCTGCAATTGTTCCAGGAAAAGACCGGGAAATGGCACTTGTTTTCAGGGCAAGGTCAAGTATTTTTCTCCTGTTTGTCATTCAGTTGAATCACTGTTTCAGCAACTATTTCCCAACTATTTACCCAACCTGCAGTGTTGGGGAGTAACGATTACATGTACCGCCGTTATGTAATCAGAGTACAAATTATGAGTAACTGTATTCGGTTACAGTTACTGTTACTGTTTCAATGAGTGGTAATTGGATTACAGTTACTTTGCTGAAATAAGTGGATTACAAGGCGGTATTTTCCTGTTTTCACATTTTGTGCTACATCTCATTTAATTATTTTTTTATTTCGGTAATTCCACTCATTGCCGAAAACCCAAACAGAACGTGCGCAATAAGATCGATGTAAACGTCATGTTAACGTTGGCGGCGTCAGTCACAATGGACGAGTTCGAAGAGCCAGTAGAACAGAGTCAGCAGTGCACAGGTAAAAACACATTTGTGTCTTGGAAATTCTTCTCCCAATGTGAGATATATAAAAAAAATAAAAATAAACCGGAGCTACTGGCACTGGTGAAAACAAACTGCATAGGCTCATAATATCTGCCCTACTGCCCTATAGTGACCTGCCACATGAGGGGACACGCACACAAACACACACAAACACACATAAACACAAACACACACCTTCATCATCGTCATCAGCCTGAGAACGTGCGGACCACGTCTCCTTCCGTAGTTACAGCGTGGACACCGCTGTCCTCCCGTGCGCCTCGTGTGGACCGTGTTTTCTCTCGTACGCTGCATAGACCGCGCTTCCTCCTGTGAGCCTCTAAACCAGAACTTACACCAAGACTAAAACTGGGACTAACCCAGTCCAGGACTAAACCAGGACTAAACCAGGACTGAACCAAGTCTGAACTAGGACTAAACCAGGACTAAACCAGGTCTAAACCAGGACTAAACCAGAACTAAACCAAGACTAAAACCAGGTCTAAAATCAGGACTAAACCAGGACTAAAACCAGGACTAAACCAGGACTAAACCAGGTCTAAAATCAGGACTAAACCAGGACTAAATCAGAACTAAACCAGATCTAAAATCAGGACTAAAATCAGGACTAAACCAGGACTAAAACCAGGACTAAACCAGGACTAAACCAGGTCTAAAATCAGGACTAAACTAGAACCAAACCTGAACTAAACCAGAACTAAATCAGGTCTAAAACCAGGTCTAAACACTATGACACCTAACAGTAGGTTGGACATAATTTAAGGTGATCTCATATAAAAATAATTTCTCTATCAATAATATTTTTAATCTGGTTAAGTAAAATCTGGGATTTTTATTGTCTTTTAGCAGACAAAACATCTTATGTTAACATATCCTCATCTTTGCTTCTCTACAGCAAACAGTTTCTTATTCATGGAGATTTTGGCTCAGCAGACAATTTGACAAGAACAAACAAGAATTTTCAGGATGTGGTTGCTACATTCATGTCATTTTAAAAAAACATGACAATATCAAGTAATCCAAAGTATTCAGATTAAGTTACTCACTTTAAGTAATTTTATGGATTCCGTTACAAACTACATTTTGGGGTATGTAAATGTATGTAATTTTAAAAGTACCCTTCCCAGCACTGCCAACCCGGTGTAGAACTTTGGCACACTCTTCTGCACTTCCACCCCTGTAAGTAAGTGTGCTTAGTGGTCTGGATGTTGGTGAATTAGCCTTTCATTTAACTACACGCATCTGTTTAAAGCAGAGAAGAGTTCTCTTAGCATCTTCTTAAAGTCTTCTTCTTACAAACACTTTCTAAAAACCACTCATGCATGAAGCCCATTCTACCTTAATACAATCTTCAGCGTCATCTGTTTCATTCAGTGTAATCATTCATTTCTTTAAGTGTATCAGTGAACCTACAGCCTGACAGACAGCGGGCATCACAAAGACTGTCTTCTGTACAGGAACAGGCTTTGATGAGATTTAAAATAGAATTAAGGCCCTCTCATTACACACAAGGCTGATTTATGCATAGGCCTGTCAGAACACAGGGCTGTGGGACAAATGGAATCGTTCCTTTTACACGCGAAACAGCTTTATAATGTAGTTTTCATGGGTTTAGTTAAAAGACAGAGACAGAGAGAGATATATCAGGCTGAACAGCGAGATGAGCTCACAGCACCTGGACCACAAACAAATTTCTACGTTCATTTGATAATGTGATTTGATAAAGACATTACAGAGATTAACATTTTCTGTCTGCTTCAATTGCATAACACAGGTTAGGCCCCGTCCACACTAGTACGTATTCCGAGTTGTTTTCGTTGTGGATCCAGTGTTCGTTCACACTAATCCGATGGAAAACGGCTCCAGAGATGAAACTATCTGGTGCCGAATTCATCTGAGTACAGATCTTATCCGGCACTGTGTAG
The DNA here is from genome assembly GCF_026225935.1 of Boleophthalmus pectinirostris. Taxonomy (NCBI): domain Eukaryota; kingdom Metazoa; phylum Chordata; class Actinopteri; order Gobiiformes; family Gobiidae; genus Boleophthalmus; species Boleophthalmus pectinirostris. The sequence continues at coordinate 46,752,040 of NW_026571133.1, read as the reverse complement.
ACACCTGAAAACGCTAACACTCTGATGTAGGTCTACGCACCGCGAAGTAATTCACCGCCAAAACGATAAGAGGCTTGAATGTATGTCCATTCATTTATACAGTCTGTGCGTACGACCTGCAAACGTATAATCTCTGAAAAGTTTAACATGAATCATCTCCAGCGTGATAGAAGAACAGAACAGACTCACCATCAGCAGAACACCCCTCTGTCACAGAAAGAACATTCATATTCCACTGAGTCGTGTCCTTTAGTCCGACAGAAGCTGAACCACATCAGCGCACAATAGCGAGCTGTTTTTTGAGCGCTTAGTTTATGCAAATGAGCCATGTGCTTTTAAATTTTGTTTCTGAAAAACGTAAACAAATGCTCAAAGCTGTGTGAATAGGGAAGACTTGCGGACACAGAAACGACGTGTCTAGACGCAGATCGTTTCCAATACAATGATACGGTGATACATTTCAGTGTAAACGAGCCTTAGACTCCTCATTTCACGCCAACATAGTGAACATTATATTTAAAGGTTTAGTATGTCACTTTCTGGAGGTGGCACTTTACCTGCATGATTCCATGGAAACAGAAAGTTAAAACCATACTTCTGAACATTCTTCGTGGAGATAGATATGTTTTTTTATGATTGTAAAGCTTCTTTGAGTGTCCAAAAGCACTGTATATACCGTGTTTTCTGGACTATAAGTTGCTCCGGAGGATGAGTCACACCAGCTAAAAAATGTGTAATGAAGAAGAAAAAAAACATATATAAGTCACACCAAACTATAAGTCGCAATTTTTGGGGAATTTATTTTGTACAATCAGACACCAGGAACCGACATTTCATCTTGATAGTCAAGTTCTAGTAATAACAATAGAACAACAGACTGAATAGGCCTTAATATGTTAACGTAACATATTAACAGTTCTTCAGATAATTATAGCACAAACAACAGCACAGAAGTTTATCAAACTCATGATCTCACTCCAAATCACTAAATCCATAGAATTCTTCATCCTCGGTGTCACTTCTGTGTGACCTCCGAAGATAAACCGTAGATCCATGAGGTAAACGGAGCGCTCCTCTTCTGTGTAGCTCTTGTCAGACTCAGCATCAGCTCCAATTAGAATTATTCCGGCCTTTCTGAATCCCGACAGGATGGTTTAGATTGTCATGGAAGTTCAGGCTTTGTCGAATCATCCAATGGCTTCTAGGAAAGTTGTATGAATCGCCCTCCATCCTCGATTCCCACCCTCCCTCACAACTTTCTCGCTCACTCCAAACTTTCTTTCTGCTCCTTGATTACATTGCATTACATTACATTGATCAATTATTATTATATTATATATTATTGTGTAGTTTTTATGGAATATCAGAGTCAGAGGAACATTTCCATGAAAACAAGCAGGAGCAGGCCCTCTTCCAGGCCAAATAAGAGTCAGGTTTGTGGAGATGCAAGCCTGCTCATAGTCAGGACCCTTGTTTATGTTTTCAGTGCGGTACACAAGGAGAAATGTATCAGACCAAACAGTATTCTTTTAGCCCTGAGGTGAGTTCACAGCACCTGAATCACAAACAGATTTCTACCTTCATTTGATAATGTGATTTGGTGAAGACATTATAGAGTGATTTTCATTTCCAGCTGCTGTCAAAATGGCGGGAGAATAAATATGAATATGTAGCTACAGTCTATGCAAAATTGTCACTTACGTCAGATTTCAATTTCAGATAATGGCTCTATGCAGCGTATGTCTGAAGTGAACAGAGAGCTACAATAGGAGAAGCACGGCCTATTACTTCAAATCCTTCTCGAGATGAAACAGCACATGACTTATTTACATCATTTACCACTTTATACTCTGGAGTGGCTTTGGGGAGAGAATGTATATGAATTTAGATTTAGAGTTATGGAATCCACACATTTCCTTCTTGCGTCCTTCTAACTGGAAACATAGTGGAACATCCAGTGCAAAACATCATGAGAGTAAAAGACTATTATTGATGTAGTCTGTGTTATAGAGCTGACTGGATGGAATGAATGAATCTGAACAGGATGAAATGGCATGTAACAAATAAACTGTAGACTGTATTTTACCACATGTTTCCTAAAAATGCCAAAGCATCTGTCTGACTCTCTGGGTCAAAGTGACACTTTTAGTTTAGAGAAACATGGAAATATGATTGAACCCAAAATGTGAGCAGAGAAAACAAGAGCAGCTGCCTCACAGTTTAGTTTTAGTCAAGGTCAGAGCTGCAATTAAGCTGAAGGTGTGCTCATGTTAAACACTGCAGTGCTTCCAGCTGCAGCGAGAGCGAATCGTAAAATCCTCAATATTTCATAAAATGCATTATACATTTGATCATACTGTGATCATCTATAGCAGTATATCACTGGTTTAATGTTAAGCCACTAGCTGCACCTGTTTATAACAGAAACATTTTTAATAGTGCTGTCAAACTATTCAAATATTTAATCATGATTAATCTCCTGAATGTCACAGTTAACTTGTGATTATTCACAAAGTGATCACACATTTTTGTCCCTTGAATCTTCATTTTACATATTCTTATCAACATAGAAAAGTGGATATGCTTTGTGCAAATGTTTTTATATTACAAACTTAATAACAATTAACAATTGTCTGTCAGACAAGTTTGTGCTGGATGTTCAACAGCAGAAATATCTATTAAATAGTGAGACTGATATGAGTCCTGCTGTGATACACTCCTTTGTGATTTTAGGAATAAAAAACAGAGCAGAGGAGTGAGGACAGCTGGAGGAGAGAGGTTGCAAAACTTTGGTTGCTGTCCACAGTCCTTATCAAAGGTTCGTCATATGTTTCCATGTGTTTCCTCATTTGAATAACATGAGTGCACCTGACAGGACTTCCTGTTTACAGTCAGATCCTGTAGTTTTTCTAACATTACTAGCAGTGGCCACAGCTTATGAAAAAAGTTCACTAGGTCACAAAAACCATTGATCATGTGATAAAAAAAAGAATGGCAACAGAATTTTTTTGCATTAACTTGTCAGAAACACAATATTTTTGACAGCTCTCATTTTAAATGATGAAAACAATGACTATACACAAGGTTATTTTTCTATAGACAACAAATCAGTACTACCATGGTTAACTCACTGCTTTCTCTGCTCAAAAATATGACAGTACTGCCTCTATGGACTTTGCAGTGCAGGGGGTGTTCTACATTTATCTCTACTGGTGGAATGTTCTGCAATTACTATGGTGACACAATGCACAGATTAGCAAACACAGCCAAAAACACAAAAGAAAAACTGGATTTAAAAAGCACATTTTCAGGAGGGTGTGATCAGTCTAAGCGTTCATGTTCATGTTCATGTTCATGTTTAGGAGTTTGACTTTCAACAAAAAGATGAGAGTGACTAATCAAAAAACATTTGGCCCTTTCTTACCTTCTTCTCGTCTCCGTCCTGGAGCAGCTGCATGTGGCTGCGGCGCTGGCTGTCGCTCCTCCTCAGGGTGGCGCTGTGGTGCTGGGGCAGGTCTGGAGGGGGGGACACACTGCGCCCTTGCGGGTCCACCCAGGTGTAAACGTGGTTAGTGACATAACCACCGGGAATCCGCCCCACCGAGCGCACCGTCAGGTTAAGCTTCTTACTGCCCTTCAGCACCTGTCAGGAGAGGAGACAGGTGCAGGTGAGCGAGACATGTTTGTGCAGAAATATCAACAATATATCAGCAAACAACATGTCAACATCTAAACAGAGGGGCTCGTACACATTTACACTTTCTATCTTCAGTGCACTCGAAGCACTTTACATCAAGGATCCACTCACCATTCACACACACTCCAACACCAGTGTACACACACACTGGAGGCAAGGCTAAGTGTCTTGCCCAAGGACACATAAGAGTATTCATCTGTGGTAGCTGGAATTGCAACCTGTGGGTCAGATAATGCTACTAAACACCATATACAAAGTTTAGCAGCAAACAAAAGTGAATTTAGTGTTTAAGTTTAGAACAGAGTATAATCAGTGTGTACTGAATAGAACATGGAAACCCCACCTGTACCCCGATGAGCTCAATCAGACTTGGACAAATATTTTGAACTTATGTTCAGACTCAGGTTGGACTTGAACACATTGGCGTGATAAGACATTTGAAATGTAAAATTAAAAACCGCTCAGCACCGCCACACACAACAGGTCTTAAACAATTTTTAAATGTGCAACAAAAAGCACACACCACAGACACGAGGAGAATCTTATGAGACTTCAAATCTCTGATCACAAAGACTGCAGTGGGATCTGTCTGCAGACCACAGGATATAAATTTGTGAGCACGATCACGTCAGATGTTTCCTGTCTACAGTAAAACCAGTCACTCTGAGACTCTTAAGTGTTCAAAAGATCAGAGCTCTGCACTTCTAGTTTAGATACAAGTCAAAACTGTGTTATTATTTGTGAAATGTGGTGCAAAACTTCAGATACAGGATTTTTAAAGTATAAAAGATTGGAAATAAAGTCCTGACGAAGTAGAGTCACTATCACTAATCTGCAGCTTCACCTCGATCTGTGCGCTGTGTGGATGTAAACAGACACACGTGAGGAACTACTCCCACCTTTACTTTACTTTTACTCCCACCTTTACTTTTAAAGAACGACTCAAACTAGATTAATACTGTGGTTCTGTGGACTGGATGTCATTATTTGCACAACAGAACAGAACAAGTTTACCAAACTCTCCATCTCACTCCAAATCACTAAATCCATTCAATTCTTCATCCTCGGTGTCACTTCTGAGCAACTCGGCCTCGACCTCCGAAGGTAAATGAATTATTCGGGCCTTTCTGAATCCCGACAGGATTTTGGTTTCACTTAAGTCCAGACTTTGTCCATCCATCCAGTGACTTCAAGAAAGTTCATGGTGTAGCCTCCCAGTTACTGTGAAGCTGTCTGTGTTCTCCATCTCTGCTTTCTGCCAGTCCTTCACACGTTTTTCAGTCACTCCAAACTTTCTTTCTGCTGCTTGATTACTGTTTTTGGCTGAACATTTCACGACTTGCAGCAGGACAGAGGCTCTTTCTGCAGGAGACATGTGCAGTAGAGTGACGTGACAGTGGTACAGGAGGAACAGGAGCAGCAGATACTCACATATAAGACTAGAGCCTCTCCACGCTTTATTGTGAACATTTTAATATAAAGTCGCACCAGAGTATAAGTCACAGGAAACACCCAAACCATGAAAAAAGTGTGATTTATAGTCCAAAAAATACAGTACATTTTTATTTTATTCTTTATCTTTATTCATGCCATACTGTGAGACATCCCATGCAAAGCGCCAACATCTCCAAGAAACAAACATGTTGAAAACGCTCCATCAAAAGTGACATAGTGCCCTTTTAAACACACATTTTCATCCTTCACTGTGATACCATCGCAGTGCGGGGAAGAGCCAGTCAGGAGGAGCGCTGCTGGTCTCAGCTGCATGCACAATGGAGCTAATAACCTGCACTGCTCTGTGGACTTGTTCACTTGATTTCCAATGAGCACAGACCCAGCACAGTGCTCCAATCTGCCCCCCTCCATCCCACCAACACAACCTGCTCCTGCTCTAATCATTCTGCACAGAGCCGGGAATTACACACGCACCTGAACGCACCACCACTGTTTATCTGAACTGAGCTTTCACTAATGGCTGCGTCAAGTGTGTAGGAGCTTAGAGTGCTCCCCTCACACAGAGCAGAGTCCTGCACGGGGCCATTTTTGGAGACCCGTTCCAGCCCGCACCCACACAGTACAGCACCAGACCTGCCTGTTAACCCGTGATTATATCAAAGTTAAACCCACATGCACCCTGAGCCATTAACATTCCACCCGTTACCACCCGTGTCCGTGATAAATCACACACAAATTAAAAGCATTTTAACGGAAGCATCCATCAGAATACAAATTGAAAAGTTACAACTTTAAGACTTACAATCACGAAATGAAACAGTTACACTTTCTTCAGTACGAATACAAACAGACACAACTCGACTGTCATCACTTCACAGATATTATTTACTGAGCAGCAGAAACATTGATCGGGATGCTGGACTTTTGTGCCGCACACACCACAGAACATTAAAACTCATTTTAGCAACTATTTGCCTGTACCCGTTGGTTACCTGTGGTGACCTGACCCAGTGCAGGATTCTGAAGGTCCTATGTTACACAAAATGGACTCTTGGGAGCTTTAAGAATCTGTGTATCATTAGTTCATTAGTTTTTCAAAATAAAGCCAAAAATAAAACAAAAAAAACAACCATTTTCTTTATTATTTGTCTCCAAAACCAAAATGTTTCATTTTTCATGTTTTTTGTTTGTTTGTTTGTTTGGGTTTTTTTTTTTTTTCAGTTTTTGATTTTGTGTTTAAATGTAAACTGGGGGGGGAAGGATAACGGCCGTTTCCCATTTCCATGACTTAAACTGTAATGCCGGACTGAACCAGGACTGAACCAGGACTGAACCAGGACTATATCAGTACTGAGTGTCGGGACAGAGGTGTGCCCACATACACTGCCAGGTGATCACAACTGAGACCAGGACCAGACCGGGACTGGACCAGGACTGAAACCGGGACCAGACCAGGGGCCTCATTGATAAAACTCGCTTATGCAAAAATCCGTGCGTGCGTGCTTCCTACGCCAACCGCGGTATTTATGAAACTCGACTAAGGCGTGGCTCTTTGTTTAACTCTACGCCAACTCAGGACCTCCTGTAAGTTCTACGCAAAGTCTGGAGACACGGGGAAAAAGCGACACTCGTGGAGAGAAGCAGAAGTGAACAGAGTTTGAGGAAGTGTTTGATCAGAAAATCCATGTATACAGAAGAATTACCTTCAGATTTGCGCATTTAAATGTTTGGTTCGCCAAAACAAGGAGAAGGGCTGTTTATTCCACTCATTATTCTCCACAATATTATACATTTGAAACTCGTGCACAAGCGCGGCCACCTTCCCAGACCCAGTGTAGCGCAGAGTCCCACAGTCCACACCACCACCATAGACTTCTATAGAACACAGACTGTGACCAACACAGAGGATGAAATAATGACCCGACCTGAGAGAAAACTCTTCCCTTGGATTTGATTTAATGAACGCAACTTTAACACTTTTACTTTAGTCTTTACGCACCGAGCGCCAGAGTGACCCAAGTCTGCGGACAACACGAAGCCTACTACAAAATCTTCCCTACATTTTTGTGTAATGGGGAACTCTTGCACATGAGAGCTGCTCTCTGACTGTATGAAGAACAGAATAATGCCCGTGCCCGTCCCGACCCAGACCCACACTCACAGACCCAGACCCACACTCACAGACCCAGACCCACACTCACAGAGGTCAGACCCACACTCACAGAGGTCAGACCCACACTCACAGACCCAGACCCACACTCACAGACCCAGACCCACACTCACAGAGGTCAGACCCACACTCACAGACCCAGACCCACACACTCACAGACCCAGACCCACACTCACAGAGGTCAGACCCACACTCACAGACCCAGACCCACACTCACAGAGGTCAGACCCACACTCACAGACCCAGACCCACACTCACAGGTTCAGCAGTTTGGATGTTTCGTGTGGACTTTAATTGGCAGAATAACATCTGTATCTGATGTGTTTCATGCTAAATCTGTGTCCTCTATCCTCGTGTCTCTCCCTCACTCCTTTCCCTCTACAGGGGAGGGCATCTGAATCTCTCGCACGCACTCATAATATGATAATTCAGACCAGCGCATGCACGTATCTACGTGTATATGCAAATATATACAGGGCCAGTCCACATACACACATCATAGACAGACTTAAAAATATAGCGATAAAACTCTTGAAACAGCAAAAAAACACATGGGCTTTACTGCAAAGATGTGCTGCCTAAATATTATAAAATATGATTAAATGAACAGATGAGTCATTGTTCTCACTTTTAGTTTTGTATTTATTTATTAAACCTTGTTTAATAAAGTCTTTAATAAAATCTTTGACGTAACTGCGTGGTGCTGCGTGGAGCGTCCTCCTCCCTCTGTCCCGCGTGTCTCGGTCAAACCCACTGATTATTGGCTCATGTTTAGGGAAATCTCATTCACCAGTCACTTTACCTGCTCCTTTTATGGTGAGGTGGAGGTGTGAGGGGGCGTGACGTGACGTAGGTTTACGTGCGCAAATTCTAGTTGCAGGTGGGATTTATAAAGCAAAGATTGCGTGGTTTGGTGCGTGCGGTGGGTTTTCTAAATATGGAGTTTGCGTGGTGCATGCCTGTCGTAGCTACTAGGCGTACGCACTAACTTATGACAACTTTTTTTTATAAATGAGGCCCCAGGACTGAGACTGGGACCAGACACTGACTGAGACCAGTTAAGTCCTGGTTTAGACCTGGTTTAGTCCTGGTTTAGTCCTGATTTAGTCTTGGTTTAGTCCTGGTTTAGACCTGGTTTAGTCCTGGTTTAGTCCTGGTTCAGTCCAGCATCGCAGTTTAAGTCAAAGAAACAGCCATTATGAGTTTTTGCCCATTATTCATTTAAATACAAAATCAAATTGGTTTTAGAGACAAATAATGAAGAAAATAGTTGTTTTTTTAGTTTTCTTTTTTTTTTTTTTGTTTTATTTTGAAAAATGAATGAATGAATGAAACTGATTTTTAAACCATGTGACCTTCTCCTGGAGTTGTGTTTTTTTTGTTTGTTTGTTTTTTTCCACATGTTTTGACACACAGACCCTGCACATTTAAACTGAACATGTATGAATGAAACAAAACACACCTCCTGCTCTGTTTCTGACGTGGTGAAAACATCCTAACACGTCTCAAAGCTCACCAGAGTCCACTGTGTGTGATATAGGACCTTCAAACCCCCAAGCACACGAGTATAGATCGTACAGAGTCTGCTGGAGTTTTTCAGATGAAGTGCCAAAACAAGCGGCCATTTTAAATCCTGACACGACGCCGTTTACACCAGTGTGAGAAAACTGCAGCTTTATTGATCGGCGACTCCTGTAGAGACCCCAGCGCTCTCACAAATACTCCAAATATGTCTGCGGCTTTGGGGAGAAAAGGTGAGTTTAAAATAGCGAAGGATCAGTATCAAAATGATGTACGTGACATTTTAGACGAGAAAGAAAACGAAAAATGCAAGAGCGGTCCGTCATCTGTAGAAGTGTAACTGTAACACAAACAGTGTTGGAGTAACAGATTACATGTACCAGAGTTACATAATTAGAGTACAAATTGTGAGTAACTGTATTCAATTACAGTTACTGTTTCAGTGAGTGGTAATTAGATTACAGTTACTTTGTTGAAATAAATGGATTACACAACGGTATTTTCCTGTTTTCACATTTTAGGCTATATCCCCCTTTTTTTTTTTTCATTGCTGGAAACTAAACCAGGTCTAAACTAGATCTAAACCAGGTCTAAACCAGGACTAAAACCAGGTCTAAACTAGATCTAAACAAGATCTAAACCAGGTCTAAAACAGGTCTAAACCAGGACTAAACCAGATCTAAAACAGGACTAAACCAGGACTAAAACCAGGTCTAAACTAGATCTAAACAAGATCTAAAACAGGTCTAAACCAGGTCTAAAATTGGTCTAAAACAGGACTAAAACAGGTCTAAACCAGGATTTAACAGGACTAAACCATGCCGCATGGACCCTGTCTTCTCCTCCAATAATATTTTTAATACGTTTAAATACGGTGGCTGAGTGGCTAGCACTGATGCCTCACAGCAAGAAGGTTCCGGGTTCAATCCCCGGGTCTTTCTGTGTGGAGTTTGCATGTTTCTCCCCGTGTCTGGATGGGTTTCCTCCGGGTGCTCCGGTTTCCCCCATCAACCCAAAACATGCTCCAGGTCTCCAGAACAGTTGATAGTCAAGGTCAGTTAAATACAATCAATCAATGAACCTGCCCAGGGACGACAGGTGGAAATTAGCACTGATGCTACAACCTGATGTACAAACATCTCTCCTGTTAAGGTTAATGCAAAAATTGTGCATTGTCTCTGTCTCAAATAAATAAATAAATAAAATAAACTCTGGGCTTTTTATTGCAGACAAAATATCTTATGTTATGATTTCCTCATCTTTGTTTCTCTACAGCAAATCAAGTAATCCAAAGTAATCAGATTACGTTACTCACTTTAAGTAACTTAATGGATTACGTTACAAACTACATTCTGGAGTATGTAATCTGTAATCTGTAGGGGAATACATTTGAAAAGTCACCTTCCCAACATGGAACACAAATACTCACAACTAGTTTAGAGTTTTTTGTTGTTTTTTTTACTTTAGGTTGAGGAGAGATGAAGAGAAAAGTGGAAATGGGGAAGTATGAGGAAGTGCTTTGCCTAAGGACACAATGAGAGAACGTGTTGGAAGGAATCGATTGACCGACTGTAAGGCTGAAGGAGACACGAAGAGAGAAAGAGAGAGGAAGAAGAGGAGAGAGAAGAAAGAGAGGGGTGAGAGAAAGAGAGAAGAGGAGAGGAAAGAGAGAGGAGTTCAGAGAGAGGAGAGAAAGAGGTTAGCAGAGAGAGAGAGGAGAAAGAGAAGAGTGAGTCAGGAGACGAGGAGAGTAAGAGAGGAGAGAGAGGGTGATGGCGAAAGCAGAAGAGATAGGAGAGGAGAGAGAGGGGAGAGAAACAGAAGAGTGAGAAAGAAGATGAAAGAGAGAGAAAGTGATGGGGCAAGAGAGGAGAGAGACAGGAGAGTGAGAGAGTAGAGGGTGATGGGGAGAGGAGAAGAGATAGGAGAGGAGAGAGAGAGAGAGAGAGGAGATGAGAGAGAGAGAGAGAGAGGAGAAAGAGGTGATGGGGAAAGAAAGGAGAAGAGAGAGACAGGAAAGCGAGAGAGGAGACGAGAGAGAGAGGAGCGAGAGAAGAACGGGAAGAGAAAGAAGAGAGAAGAGGACTAAGAGAGGGAGAAGGGAAAAGAGGACAGACAAAGAGAGGGGAGATGAGAAATAATGGAAAAGAGAAGAGAGAGAAGAGAGAGACATAAGAGTAAGAGAGGAGAAGAGAGAGAATGATGGGGAAAAGAGGAGAGGAGAGAGAGAGGAGGCAAGAGAGAGAGAAGAATGTGATGAGAAAGAGGAGAGAAGAGGACCAAAAGAGAGGGAGAAGTGAAAGGAGAGGACAGACAAAGAGAGAGGAAATGAGAGAGGGTGATGGAGAAAAGAGGAGGAGAGAGACAAGAGAGTGAGTGAGGCGACGAGAGAGAGGGTGATGGAGAAAGGCAGGAGAGAGAGAAAAGAGAGACATAAGAGTAAGAGAGGAGATGAGAGAGGGTGATGGAGAAAGGGAGGAGAGAGGGGAGAGAGACAGGAGAGTGAGTGAGGTGACGAGAGAGAGGGTGATGGAGAAAGGGAGGAGAGAGATAAGAGAGAGACAAGAGAGTGAGAGAGGAGATGAGAGAGGGTGATGGGGAAAGGGAGGAGAGAGAGGCAGGAAAGTAAGAGAGGAGATGAGAGAGGGTGATGTAGAAAGAGAGGAGAGAGAGAAAAGAGAGACATAAGAGTAAGGGGAGATGAGAGAGAGGATGATGGGAAAAGAGAGGAAAGGAGAGAGGGGAGAGGAGACGAGAGAGAGAGAGAGATGGAAAATGAGAGAGAGGGGAAAGGAGAAGAGACAGGAGAGGAGTGAGAGAGGAGAGAAGCAAAAGAGTGAGAGAGGAGATGAGAGAGATGGTGATGGGGAAAGAGAGGAGAGGAGAGAGAGTAGGCGAGACAGAGAGAGGAGAATGTGTGGAGAAAGTAGAGAGAAGAGGACCAAGAGAGAGGGAGAAGGGAAAAGAGAGGACAGACAAAGAGAGAGGAGACAGACAGAAGAAGAGAGAAGAAAAAAGCAGAGAGAAAGAAGAGAATAGAGAAGAGAAGAGAAGGAGAGCAGGGGCGTGTACTCGCGTTTTGGGTCGACTGGAAGCCTCTGCCATATTTCCTAAAAAGAGCGACATGACTGAGAGCTCTGGATATATTTTATTTAAACATCTTCAAGTAAACAACAACTGTTTCCTTCAAATCAATAAAGAGAAATATCTGAGAGCATGAGAGCAGAGCGCCGCACTGTGGACATGATCATCTACTCTGCTCATGTGGAGCTGAAGCTTTGATATTTCACTCTGTGTGTGTCATGAGTCTCTTTAAAACTGTTTATGACTTTGACTTTCTGAAGTGAGTGACAAAAATATTGAACTTTTCGTGATATTCTAATTCTGTGAGACGAGTTTATCAAAGTGACTCTTGTTATAATGTTGTTACCTCATCAGGACGGAGACCGGGACCAGACTGGGACTAAGACCAGTTTAGTCCTGGTTTAGTCCTGGTTTAGTCCTGGTTTAGACCTGGTTTGGACCTGGTTTAGTCCTGGTTTAGACCTGGTTTAGTCCTGGTTTAGACCTGTTTTTAGACCTGGTTTAGTCCTGGTTTAGACCTGGTTTAGACCTGGTTTAGACCTGGTTTAGTCCTGGTTTAGACCTGGTTTAGTCCTGGTTTAGACCTGGTTTAGTCCTGGTTTAGACCTGGTTTAGTCCTGGTTTAGACCTGGTTTAGACCTGGTTTAGTCCTGTTCAGTCCGGCATCGCAGTTTAAGTCACGGAAACAAAGAAACAGCCGTTATGAATTTTTTGGGTTTTTTTTTCCCCCATTATTCATTTAAACACAAAATCAAATTGGTTTTAGAGACAAATAATGAAGAAAATAGTTGTGGTTTTTTTTTTTTTTTCTTATTTCTTATTTTTTATTTTATTTTGAAAAATGAATGAACGAGTGACACACAGATTTTTAAACCACGCGACCTTCTCCAAACAGACCTGACATCTCTCGGCTTCCGTGAGAGAAAATGCACTGCTGCGCTGTACCGAGAGCACTCACTGTCAGCTCTATCCTTGTTATCTTGGCGTACGTCATCAGTGGTATAATACTCCCTACAACAGAAGCATAGCCAGACTGGACTGCACTAGATTGGAACGGACAGCACAGAGTATGAAAGTGTCCTCGGGGTCATGTGTCTGCTGCTTGGTCCTGATGTAAAAACTCCAGTGTCATGTCTCTTCTCTTCAGCTCTCACGCTCAGACTACGACAATTTATTCTACAACACTTCGTTTCATTATTTTATAAGGGAACAAGAGGATTATTATGACAAAAAGAACCAAAGAAACGAGCACAGTCAGTCCCTGGACTTGCTCCTGTCACTTCTCACAGACAGAAGGCTTCAGAGCAGCACAAATTTTACAGACGACAGAGCAGCCTGGTCCTCGCTGTGAGAGGGTGATGGTTGGAATGGTCCGAGATCTATCTGGACAAATCTCTGGGCCCGGTCAAGCAGAAGTAAACAGCAAGGCCAAAAATTCAAGTTAATGCATCTGATATAAAAATGTATTGAACATACATACATATGTACTCTAGTTTATGAAACTGTTGACCTTTTTTCTGTACCATTTTTGGTTCTAAAGTTCCATACGTTTTAAACAGACCATGTATGAAACATGGAACAAAAATTATTTCCCAAATTTCAAAGACCTGCAAATTATGTAAATAAATGGATGTATTTCATCATATCTTCTTTGAACTGTTGATGAAGGTACATGATTTTTCCAAAAAAAAAAATGTATTTAAAATGATAAAAAATTTGCTTGGAAGGACTGACATATTTTATAGAAATAGTTTCCTTTCATTTTGAAGTAATATTAAAGTATTCAGAAGAAAAAAGTGACAAATTATGCAAAATCATGCACCTTCTACTTGCTTGTACAATTTTCCCTCTGTTACTTTCCCCTCCGTTACCATGACCTTTCTTAATAAAAAATCTCATTACTCAAGAAGTAAAAGGTTTTTCAACCTAATCTTGTACCATATGGTAGAAAACTATATGAAGCAAATATTCAAACCAGTTTGTTAAGGATATGTAAGTGAGAACCAAGAGTTATCACTGTTTGGATTTATTGCCCAAAAAGTGCTGCATATTTCATTCCCTCCGTTACCCACATGAGTTTTTAAATTTTTTGTCAACAACTTGAAAGAATATCACAGGTTTAACTTGACCCTGTTGGAGTGTTAACTCTTTCCTACATTCTGATACTTTACTTATTTCAATAGTCCCTCTAGTTTCTGAATAAGAGACATTTGAATGTCAAAAATCTGCCCGTTTCCCTCCGTTACTGCTTGACTGGACTCCTATGTCTTTGGTGGGGCGCTGCAGCCAAGTGCTTAAAAGTAGTTTTTATCAGCTTTGGAACATCACCAAACTATGACCAATTTTATCAAATGCTGATCTTGAAATGATTGTTCACTCTTTTATTTCATCTTAGATTACTGTAATTCCCTTTTACTTGTTTTAATGCTTCTACTGTACGGCTGCAGCTTGTACAAAATGCAGCTGCAAGGTTTTTAACAGGAGCAAACAGGTGAACTCACATTACACCAGTTTTATCTTCACTGCACCGGCTCCTGTTAAGTTGCGTGTTGAATTAAAAATTTTGGTTTTAACTTACAGAGCTTTAAATGGACAGACGCCCCAGTACATCAGGGACTTACTGCGCCTATACTCCTCAGGCTGTACTGACGAAATTATTTTCTGTGTGTTTCTTGTTGTTCTGTGTGAATGTTTCATTCATGTTAATTCACCGTGTAATATGGAAGTTGTTCAATGTCCCTTGACATGTGTTATAAAGAGAGGTCAATGTTTAAAACTTTGAAGTGTCAATGAGGTTGGGTCATGTTGTTTGGACATTGGGATGTATATGAGACAGAAAAAGGGAGGGTCTGAACCCTCTAACAAATGCCAACCCATGATAACACTGTCTGGGTCAACATTACTGTGAATTTCCTGCAGAAACAAGTTATATAGTCAGTCAATATTTTGACAATATGGTCAGTATAAAGCGATAAAGAGATGCTTGTGGCTGAATCCTGTAATCAACTTGAACCAGAGACCTGTACCTGCTTGAGTCAATAAAGAGACATGTCTGTGAACTGCTTTAACTCTCCTGGACTCTCTTTAAGACTCTTTTCAGGCCGCCTCCAGGGGAAGCTGAACGCACCCTCCGGTCTGTCTCACTCTTCTGTCTCTCTTTCTCATTGTGAACTCGTACCCGCCATCTTGTGACCACACATGTTTATGAGCCACATGTAAAACACTGTTGATAATGTTTATATCTCATTGTATTAAACTTCTACATGAGAGAGACAGAGCAAAATCACTCTAGTGGTTCTTCCTTTTTACAGAGGTACGATACAACACACCCCAGTTACAGGTGTACAACAAGAGCACACGGGAGTGAAGAGGAAGGCGGAGTTTCGACGCACAGTGTTGTGTGACTTTGTCAATTGGAGCCAGAGCCGATGGACCCAGAAGCGCAGCCATGAACACATTCTTTTTGTAAAGCGGCAGGTAGTGGGTTAGCCATGCCCATTTATATCAGGCATGTCCAAACTATGAACTATGGCTTGTGGGCCAAATGCGGCCCTCAGACAAATTTTTCTTGGCCCTGAGGTTTCCAGGTGAATTGGTCCAAATTACCTTGCATCAATGAAAAATTTACTTTTTACTGTAAGTTTTTTGAAAATCTGTGTTAATAAAGATAAAATTTAATATTCAGTGTGTGGTTTTAAGGATCGTAACATGAATAAAAACTCATTCCAACGTGTTAAACATGCACATATTTCAATTACTCACTGTATTGAGCACCAGTCTACAGCCCTCAATCAGCCCTCTGCTTCATCTGTGTTTAGATATGTGGCACTTGATGAAAAAAGTTTGGACACCCCTGATTATATCTACAGTGTATGTGGATAACCAATAAAAGAGACGAAACATCTTTGCTCTAAAACCTCTGTCCAGTTGACACAATAGAATGTTCTTTTGTTATACTTTTATTTGAGGACATTTTTGGCTACTGTACCAACCTCTTAACATTCTTCACTTGTTTGAGACGTCTTTGGGAGGAACAGAATCTGAGCGAACTGCATTTCAAACACACACACATGCACACACACATATAAAACACACTTTCACACACATGCAAACACACACACATATATACACAGTAGATGAAGTGAGTGAAAATGTGTTTAGGAGAAGTAGCGGCGGACCTGACCCTCACTCTGTCCCACTCTGTGCTGACCGTGACAACGCAATGATGAAGTCCGACTCCAGAACAGTAAAACAAATACATCCCATATAATACTCCAGAAGGAACAGTGGAGGTGCAAAAACCACATGCTCTCAGGATCCCAGCTGATCCTTTGTGCACACAGAGCACAGGAGCAGAGCGAGAGCAGAGTGTGGGATTATACTCAGAGGAAATTCTACATTCCAGCACATGTCCACCAGCCGGGAGTGACCCAGGCCGTACTTCTGATATTGCTATTTTAAAGGTGTACTATGTAGGATGATGGAGGATCTGATTGGTAGACTCCATGGGGGATGTTATAACATTTCCTGGAATTCCACAATATGGCATTAAACACCAGTTCAATTACAATACCTCGAAAAACATGTATGGGGGTTCATCTCTCCATCTGTAACCTGTCCATGAGCTCATCTTAAATTCATACCGTGGAACATTGTACTAAAATGGAAATGGAAGGTCCGTGGACAAACAGCAGTAAAATCTCCCCGGAGACAAGCAGATGGTGAATAACCAGGCACAGCAAATTCAAGATTCTGGAGATATTTATGATTTAACAAACTCATGAGAATCCATCTTAGAGCACTCCCACGGTGAGGTTCTGCGGGCGGACGGACCAATCGCGTCACAGCGTTGAGGTTTGTGCAGGAACCAAAGGCGAGAAGCCCAAAAATCAAAACAAACACTGCAACATCCAGACTGGTAAACATGTAGAGCTCAGCTGAGAGTGACACACAGACCAGTGTCCAATAGAAAAGTTACAGAGTGCACATGTAAGTACTTGCCGACACTCGATATGAACAGATACTAATGTCATGTTAAAGGCTCAATACGATGCACTGTTTTTTGTATTGTTATCGGTCTACATGCTCTTCAGTGCTTTTGCTTTACCATCTCATGTTTTACAACTACAAATAACAACTCTAAAGAAACACACAGTATTCTCCAAACTGAGGGGCCGTCCACACGACAACATTTTTTGATCAAAACGGTGAAGTTTGTATTCGTTCCGGCCTTTCGTCCACACGGAGCCGGCGTTTCAGGTGTGCGAAAACAGAGTTTTTTGAGAATGGGTTCCAGAGTGGAGAAATCTGAGAACACCGGGGTCACATTGTCATGTGGACAAGCAAACCGCAGCTTTTGGAAAACAATGACATCACAATCCCGTCATCGCCAGGGTCCTCTGATGCTGCGAAGCCTGCAGCCCTCCAACTAGCCTCCGTAGACCGCAATAGCGTTGCCAAAATGGAATAGCTGTATCCCACAGAGCAGCTTCCATCACCCAGCAACCGAGACATGCTGTTAGCAATACACACAATAACAAAGACTACGTTTACACTGAAACGTATCACCGTAGCAGAAACGATTTGCGTCCAGACATGTCGTTTCTGTGTCCGCAAGTCTTCCCTATCCACACAGCTTTGTACATACATATTTGTTTAAATTTTACAGAAACAAAACTTAAAACCACATGGCTAATTAGCATAAACTAAGTGCTCAAAAACAGCTCGCTATTGTGCATATATGTGGTTCAGTTTCTGTCAGACTAAAAGACAGGACTCAGTGGAATGTATGGGTTCTTTCTGTGACTTATGTTTAACTTTTGCAAAACAAAACAGCGATATTTCTGGGATACATCTAAAATAGGCAAAATTACCTTAAAGTTTAATGGTGATGAGATATGCATTCTTAAATATCAATGATATTATAACAATGATAATATTGTTTACAGTGCCACATACAGGTGTGGCAGATGTATTACACCATTTTCACTCAGTGCTCCGTTGTCGTGTGGACGTGAATATTTACTGATCCGGCACGTGTGTGAATGCGAATTTTTTTCAACCCACAAAGAAAAAAATCCAAGAGCGTTGTCGTGTGGACGTAGCCTGAAACTTGGCTCCATCTGCTGGACCCTGGGGAAACTAGCTGAGAACCAATGTGCCCCAACATGTAAATATTCAACACATTTTGTACGAGTGTGCCGGTGTGCTGGTGGTCTATACGCTTACAAACTGTACAGGGTTTCTACCAGTGATGCAACAATCCTGGAGAAATTCAAACCACACATTTTTACAGAGCATTTCTGAAACCAGTGTGAATGAAGCAAAACACAACTCCAGGTCTGTTTTTGATGAGGGAACAATGTTAAAACAAGGATAAAAAGTGTGTTTAGTGTAATATGTGTCCTAAAACTGTTTACTGTATGGATGATGTGTTGATTGTTTTTATTAGACAGTGAGTTCAGACTAACAGCACACGAGCAGGTTTGGCTTTTTATTTTAACCAGTCAGACAATCTACTCCAGCAGTGTCATACACGCGTCCAACGCCCGTCATGATGCTGCATGCTGCTCAAATTAGATTGGAGTTCTAATTTTGCAGCTTTAACAAAGTGTCTCCAGGCTTTTTATCAGGGGAAAGACAGGAAATGGGCATGCTGTGTCAAAATAAACTTCCGACGCCCTTTCAAAACACATTCTCTAAAACCTCTACAGTCGTGTAAACACCGTGCACCGCATCCGGAGCTCGGTTAATGACTCCTGATGGACTACGGAAAGTTTACAGCTGTGGAGGATGAATATAAAACACTTTATGACATTAGACAGAAACTTTACAAGAACAACTTCTGAATTAAAAGTGAAATGGCCAGAAGTTTTATTTAGCATTGCAGATACGGCTCATTATCACTGCAAAGCATCGACTCTCTTGTTCAACTTTTGTATTGTGATCAATTCAATCAACAATGAAAACATAAACAATCTACAAAGTTTAGTGTTTAAACGTGAGAACACACAGAGGCTGGCGTCATAGGAGCAGTTCTGTTGCCTTTGGTGTAAACTGAAAGTTTTAAAAGTACGCGCGTATGCAGCTCTGCTGACGTTTCGTGCTGCTGATGCTCCTGGTCTAAATTCCAGATAAAGCTCTATAGAGGAGGTAAAGGTCACTGCTGTGACATCATCAGTGACCTTTCCTCAGACAGACAGAGACAGAGGCATCAGCCTGAGGATCTGAAACACATACTTCTGTTCTACACACCATGTTCTGTGATAATGACGAGGACGGCGTTTGAATAGACAGAATTATCTCATTAGAGGATCTACATTTCCATGGCCAAAAACTCAAATTAAACTCTGATTTGGTTCATTTATTTTTAAGGTCTTAAAATCCCTCAGTTACCTTATGCATTTTGAACATCCCAATTATTCACCGCAATGAGTTTATGAGCACTTTCCACATCTCAGAGACCAGCGTGGAGTTTTGTTGTCACAGTCACTTGACAAGCAGCATTCTAACAGAGCACTCCCTGCTTCTCTGACAATAAAACACTTCATAATTCAACACAGACAGTACACAGTGGACTTATTTTGGCCTGAAGAGCTGCTTATGAACAGCATTGTTGAATTGCTAAAGGTCATCTCTGACTTCTGATGCGACGTGATGACAGCTGTGTGGCACAGACGGAGCACACAGACGGAGCACACACACGGAGCACACACACGGAGCACACACACGGAGCACACACACGGAGCACACACACGGAGCACACACACGGAGGACACACACGGAGGACACACACGGAGGACACACACGGAGGACACACACGGAGGACACTCGAGCGGACGAACTCCCACCGGGCCCTGGTGTGGACAGCACAAGCAGCCAGTGTGGAGAGGAAGAAGAGGAGGAGGAGGAGGAGGGTCATACATGAAACCAAAAACACCATTAAATGAAGATTAGTTATGTTTAAAGTAGGGGTGTCAAATTATCATGTTAATTGCGATTAATTCATTACAGTCATATTTAGCATGTTGTTTTTTTAATCGCGTTAATCTTATTTTTAACCTCGAACTTTACTGTTTCTGTACTCGAGTTGCCTTATTATAAAATCTGTTTTTATGTGTTGTTGGGACAACAACACATTGCTCCCGCAAAGAATTGTAATTTTCATTCCTGTTCTCGCTGCATCTGCGATAAACCTGCACATGTCTGATCTGAAAACATCGCGACACACACAGAACAGACTCACCTTCACCATCAACATCCCTCTGTCACAGAGAGAACACTCATATTCCACTAAGTCATGTCCTTTAGTCTCACAGAAGTTGAACCATGTCAGCGCACAAAAGCTTTTTTTTTTTTCTCGGCTTAGTTTATGTAAATGAGCCATGTGGTTTTAAGTTTGGTTTCTGTGAGACTTGCACAAAACTGAATTAAACACATGATAATGTCAAACGGGCTGAGTGGTGATGTTTATATGTTGTAAAGTTGAGTTTATTTATGCAGATTAGTAACAGTAATAATAATGATGATTCTGTGGAATGTAAGTGACTGCATCTGTTAAAGTTTGTTATACAGCAAATGACTTTATAAAGTAACTTTTTTTGTTCTATATCAGTCTTTTGATCTGCCACAATAATGTAATAATGAATTTAAATGAAAATACCTCAAGTTGAAGCTTTTCTCAGCAATTTTTAGGTGAGATTAAAAGAGATTAATTAGATTAACCCATTTACGCCAGATGCTGTGCAGCGCAGCACTGAGTCTCCTGCCGGTGTTCCGGATTGTCTGGCGATCAGCATAACTGGTAAAGGCGGGGCCACATGTGGAAGCATAGGGGGCGTGTCCTCTCGCTTCCATTCACTCCCATAGAGAGACGCAAACTGCCAGAGCTGTACTGTCGCGTTAAACCTTCTTTATCGTGGCGTATTATTTCCCCATTGATAAATAATCCAAATGTATCCCGCACATGTTCCAATCAAGACCTGGTTTGAAGTAACAAACGTTGCGCTTTACTGCCAGCGCATGAACACGCTCAACCACTTGATCTGTTCGCTGTTCCAGACGCTCCTATAACAGGTGCCATATCACTATGTCGTGGAACAAATGAACATGGTCAAGCACAAAAATGTTGTCCGTTTGTTGTCCATGGTCAAGCACAACATTTTTGTGCTTGACCATGTTTATTTACCAAACTCTCCAACTCACTCCTGTGTCACTCCTGAACAACTCCGCCAACTCGAGCTAAAAATGTATTCAACAGATACATATGTACTCTAGTTGATGAAACTGTTGACCTTATTTTTGTACCATTTTTGGTTCTAAAGTTCCATACGTTTTAAACAGACCATGTATGAAATATGGAACAAAAATTATTTCCCAAATTTCAAAGACCTGCAAATCATGTAAATAAATGGATGTATTTCATCATATCTTGTGTTATTCCATCTTTGAACTGTTGATGAAGGTACGTGATTTTTCAAAAAAAATGTATTTAAAATGATAAAAATTAGCTTGGAAGGACTGACATATTTTATAGAAATAGTTCCTTTCATTTTGAAGTAATATTAAAGTATTCGGAAGAAAAAAGCAACAAATGATGTAAAATCCTGCACCTTCTACTTGCTTGTACAATTTTCCCTCCGTTACTTTTCCCTCCGTTACCATGACCTTTCTTAATAAAAAATCTCATGACTCAAAAAGTAAGAGGTTTTTCTATGGAGTAAGAAAGCTGTCAAAAATATTCGTGCGCATAAAATAGAAATCCGTTCGTATTTGGGAAATCCGTGCATATTTGGCTGTAGTTGCGCATAAAATAAATATTTGTAAACTCTCAAATGAGTCCAGTCGTACATAAAATATATTGTGTGTATTTTATCCATCAGAATACGATGAATGTTTTAATCTAAACATACAGAGAACCTGATATTTGCTAATTAGCCCTGGGATAACGTTACGTCGGATTTTAGCCAACTGGCTCCACTATGTTATCTAACATATAGGTGCAATTTCCCATTCAGAGGAGGTGTTTCTACACAATATTATACAGCAGCGTTCGGTTCCCGAATTCAAGACATTTTTACAATAGATTTTAATGAACCCACTTGTTGGTCGCTGTTGTAGCTTCTTGTGCTATTACTCTGTTTTTACCCTCTGCTACAAACTTGAGCTGCTCAGTCTTGATCTTGATCGATGTGTCTTCTGCTCGATGGATAATGTCTGTGAAGTGATGACGTATTTTTGACAGTAAAGTTCCGTCTGTGAATTCGTATTCGTACTGATGAAAGCGTAATCGTAAATTTTCATTTCGTGATTGTAATTCATGACGTCGTAATTTTTCAATTCGTATTCTGATGGATAAAATACACACAATATATTTTATGTACGACTGGACTCATTTGAGAGTTTACAAATATTTATTTTATGCGCAACTACAGCCAAATATGCACGGATTTCCCAAATATGCACGGATTTCTATTTTATGCGCACAAATATTTTTGACAGCTTTCTTACTCCATATTTTTCATCCTAATCTTGTACCATATGGTAGAAAACTATATGAAGCAAATATTCAAACCAGTTTGTTAAGGATATGTAAGTGAGAACCAAGAGTTATCACTGTTTGGATTTATTGCCCAAAAAGTGCTGCATATTTCATTCCCTCCGTTACCGACATGAGTTTTTAAATTTTTTGTCAAAAACTTGAAAGAATATCACAGGTTTAACTTGACCCTGTTGGAGTGTTAACTCTTTCCTACATTCTGATACTTTACTTATTTCAATAGTCCCTCTAGTTTCTGAATAAGAGCTATTTGAATGTCAAAAATCTGCCCCTGTTTCCCTCCGTTACCACTTGACCGAACCCTTATGTAAGTGATGTGCAGTTGATACCCCATAGAAGTAAAACACCCGCTTTTTAAAGCAGGTGGTGAACACTCCACTACACTTTTATTATGACTTGGGGTCTAAATTCTTTCCTCCAAAACTCCAAAACAGTCAAATATTTATGACAAATTCACAAAATAACAATGTTTTTTCGTTCGCGAGTGGAAAAACACCTTTGTATTCCACCAAAAGGCTCACCCCCACCGAGAGGCAGAAACAGGTCAAGAGCGGCGTGTTAGGAGGTCGAGGGCGCGCTGGAGATCAGGTCTGGAGAGAGCATTATCAGCAGGTAGGCTCGCTCCCCTGGGCTATTCTCGTGTAAAGCGCTCTAATGAGATGTGCCGCTCGCTGTGAAACTCATTATGTAAAACAGACGCCGACAAAACACAACATTTCGCTAACACCGCTTAACTGTTACGTGAGACTACAGCTAACGGCACTCGCCCCGCAGGAGGCCAACAGAGGGATGGACCCGATAAGATCTGAACAAATAAAAGAGAACACGGAGATGTGATTAGAGCTGTGTTACTGTTTACATGTAACTGCTCATTTATTAACTAAATGGGAAGGGGCGGGGTCTGAAGGACTAAAGGGGAGAGTGATGATTTAGTGTTTAGTTGCATTTCACTAACTACATCCAAACTACAAGAAAAAGTTTGTGTCTCTGTGTGTGAGGTCAAACTGTGGAACAGTCTTAGGGCACAGCACAAGCATTCAAGTATTCACACATTTAAGAAAATACATACAAATCATCATATTTTCACAGTATAGTGAGCTATACTGTGCTTTTCACTCTATTATTTGTATAAATATTATTATCAACCAATGCTGTAACTGCTTTGTTCTGGGTATTTGAATCTTATCATAATCTTATTATCATTATTATTATTATTATGATTGTGTGACTTTGTAATGTGTGTACAGGAAACATACTCGAAATGTATTTATTACCCACATAACACTGGCGTGGGAATAAATAAGTATTTCTTCATCCCACTCCATTTTGATCAAAGAGACTTCAGTTTAAAGATTTTTTTCTATATGTGATACTTTTCAAAGATGTATTATTGTTTTGTGTTTTTGTTTGCTTTTCTTGTGTGTAAAATTATGTCTGTGTGTAAAATCCCTCAGTCGTCCAGGTAGAATCGACGGCAAAAGGAGAAATTTTATTTAAAAGTTTATATGGTCAAACACGTTTCACAACTCATCCAAGATGCTTCTTCAGTTCTTATGTATGGAAAATGATCCTCGATCAAAGCTTGAAATAAATAAATCATCATCATCATCATCATCACCATCACCATGCAATCTGCAGGTTAGGACACTGGCAAGTGAGGCTCATTTCTGATTGTACCTGCTGTAAATTCCCCAGTTTAACGTGTTTATTTAGGTCAGGCATTCTCAGGCAGCTCAGGGTCCTTGGAAGCACCAAGGTAACATTGTTACTGCTAACCTAACTGCAGTACATTCATTTCATGTCCCTTAACCTATAAAAGTCTGCACCTATGATAGAGATAAAAGATGAACAGACAGGACAGACAAAAGGACAGACAAACAGAAAGAAACAGGAAAGGGCTTTAAAGCTCCTCAGATTCATTCAAGAGTGCGTCTTCACTCTCTCACAGGAGTATTGTTTGGATGAGTTTTATGATGGGACACTTCATCCAGTCTATAGTCATAAACTATCTTCAGTAGTACCCTTATTTTTAGACCGAGTTCTTCTCTCAGACAGAAAACACTCTGGAGTATTGCCACATGACATCACAAAGTGGAACATACACCTCTGCTAGAATCATTTGGATAGTTTCAGCCCTGGAATGAACCGTTTCTACTGAACAAAAGGTAAAAGAGCTGTTCCTATAACTCGAAAACTACCATTTCATGACACCAGAAGGTGGAACAGAGCAGTTTGAGCTTTGGAGATGTAGACAGACATAATAAAAGATTACTTAAACATGTGTGAATGAAACAAAACACAACTCCAGGAGGTAAAAAAAAAAAAAAAAATCAGATTCATTTTTTTCAGTTTTTGATTTTGTGTTTAAATGAATAATGGAAAAAACAGACTGAACCAGGACTAAAGCAGGCCCAGGACCAGACCAGAACCAGACCAGAACTGAGACCAGGACTGAGACCAGGACTGAGACCAGGACTGAGACCAGGACTGAGACTGGAACCACACCAGGACTGAAAACAGTTTAGTCCTGTTTTAGTCCTGATTCAGTCTTGTTTCAGTCAGTTTTGAGGCACAAAAGTCTGGCATCGCAGTTTAAGTCACGGAAACGGGAAACGGTCGTTATCCCTTTTTTCTATTATTAATTTATTTATTTCATTATCTGTTTTTTTTTGTTGTTGTTGTTGTTATTGTTTTGTTTTTGTTAGTTTTTTTCATTTTGGTTTTGGAGACAAATTATGAATGAATTATTTTCCTTATTTTTGGTTTTATTTTGAAAAACAAATGAACGAATGATACATGGATTTTAAAAAACATTATAACATGACTTAAAGCTCAAAGACAAGAGTCCATTTTGTCTCTGGAATCCAAACAGGAAAAATAAATAAAATAAAATCACCTCCAGAGCCTGTACCGCACACTGTAATATTCAACCCATGTCCTTTTACCCTTGTTGTTTTTGGCCCAGACTCAGCGGCGCTTAACACTCATTTGCAGGTGATAATTGAAACGACCTCCAAACACCAAACGAAAACAAGCACTTTTCATAACCAGCCCGACCTGTGTCACGTGTGCGCGGCCCCTCAGATGGCCCCTGACTCCACCGGCCCCTAAACTGGCCCCTGGTACATAAACACGCACTAGACTCATCACAGCTAATGGAAGCACGGGGCTGGAGAGGCTCTTGTGCCGAGTTGAGTGTTGTGGTTCAGTCGGGCACATGTTGGAGGCAGGATTAGACTAGCAGCTCTGGAGTGAAGTATAATTTGATTGCGTTGTAAAAACACACACTGACGCATTTGCACAATAATCGTAAAATCGGCCTTGAAATGAAATGAATCAAATGGAGCAGGATGTAAAGAAGACATACTGTGCTCAAGGCTGCTATACAGTTAGAATCTTTTGATATTTGAAATCACAACTACTGTGTTCGAAGACTGTGGGAGTTGACGTGGCCGTAAACACCATGAAAACAAAGCACCGCTGCTGTGGGCCCCTACTATGGATAACTGCACATCACACTAGAGATAATCCACATATCATTCATTCATTCATTTTTCAATATAAAACCAAAAATAAGAAAATGAAAAAAAAAAAACTGTTTTCTTCATTATTTGTCTCCAAAACCAAAATGAAAAAAAGGATAACGATTAATTTTTTCAGTTTTCGATTTTGTGTTTAAATGAAAAATGGAAAAAATGGATAACGGCCGTTTCCCGTTTACACGACTTCGGGACTGAACCAGGACTGATCCAGGTCCGGGACCAGACCGGAACCGGAGCGGGACTGAGTCCGGGACCAGAGTGGGACCAGAGCGGGACTGAGACCGGGACCAGAGTGGGACCAGACTGGGACTGAGACCAGGACCAGACCGGGACCAGACCGGGACCAGACCGGGACCAGACTGGGACTGAGACTGGGACCGGACCGGGACCGGACCGGTACCGGACTGGGACTGGACCGGGACCGGACCTAGATCAAACAGGGACTGAGACCGGGACCATACTGAGTCCAGCAGTCCGAGCGGTTCCGTGTCATCTCGGGAAAGTGAGAATGCTCTGTGGACTACAGGTCTGGACAGGCTGCTCCGGTCCTCCGCACTCAAGAACCACGGCTGGTTCCGAGCTGGTGCAAAGCATCCGGACAGAAGCGTGAGTCCAGTTTGGTTGGTTACATTGTTTTGACAATTCATCAGTTGTCAGTCGTCAGTTGTTTTTTTTTCGTTTTCTTATTTTTGGTTTTATATTGAAAAACAAATGAACGAATAATGCATGGATTACAGATTACCAGATTTAATTTTTTTTTTTTTTCATTTGTATCAAAATTACAGGACGCTACCGAAGTTTAAGGAAATAAGAAAATAAAACTGGAGAAGGAAGTGCGTATGTCACAGTGGGTGTGTACCAGTGGAGGTGAAAACTGAGGTAGATCAGAGAAGTGATGTATTGAATCCAGGACAATAAAGATGACTTAAACATGCACAGATCACTCCAAATACAACTTCAAGTAGGTCAATGAGAAGGGGAAACAGATAGAACATGGTTAAAGGTTCCATATTATGCAAAAAATGGACTTCTGTGAGCTTTAAGCCATGTTAGAATGTTTTTACCTCCATTTGCTCTTCTGATAATTTATGTTATTAGGTTCTTTTTTCAGACCAAGAGTTTGTTTTCATTCCTGACAGTTTGGACTGCTCCCTGTGGTCTTCCTCACAGCTGATTCAGGCTACGTTTATATGATGACGGTCTGAAGGGAAGACACACAGTGGCGTCACTTCTTCACTTTTTATTCCGCGTATAGACGAGCGTTTTCGGGAGGAAATCTGCGTGCATGTGGTGATGCAAAACTGTGTGGAATTGGATTGAGTATGCGTGCCAGGCGGCTACGTGGTGCTGTGAGACACTATTACACAACAATGCTACATACGTAGAATCTTCTGCTGTTCACTAACAGTGTTGGGAAGGTTACTTTTAAAATGTATTCCCCTACAGATTACAGATTACATACCCCAAAATGTAGTTTGTAACGTAATCCATTAAATTACTTAAAGTGAGTAATGTAATCTGAATACTTTGGATTACTTGATTTGCTGTAGAGAAGCAAAGACGAGGAAATTGTAACATAAGATGTTTTGTCTGCTAAAAGAAAATGAAAAAGCCGAGTCTTTACTTAACCAGATTAAAAATATTATTGATAGAAGACGAGGAGACACGGCCCACGCAGCATGATTTAGTCCTGTTAAATCCTGTTTTAGACCTGGTTTAGTCCTGGTTTAGTCCTGGTTTAGACCTGGTTTTAGACCTGGTTTAGACCTGGTTTAGTCCTGGTTTAGTCCTGGTTTAGTCCGGGTTTAGACCTGGTTTTAGACCTGGTTTTAGACCTGGTTTAGTGTCCGTCAATGAGTGGAAGCACCGAGAAAAAAAAAAAAAAAGAGGATCTAGGACCAATTGTGAAAACAGTAAAATACCGCTGTGTAATCCATTTATTTCAACAAAGTAACTGTAATCCAAATACCACTCACTGAAACAGTAACTGTAACTGAATACAGTTACTCATAATTTGTACTCTGATTACATAACTCCGGTACATGTAATCTGTTACTCCCCAACACAGTTCACTAATAGTATCTCTGCAGATTCTGTACATTTGTTGTTTTGCCTCCTGTAAGTTTATTAGAGCTGCCAAAGCAGCTTGAAGGTCCGACACATGGAAATGATCCCACGTTTGTTTCTGTGTACTGTGTGTATGTGATGTAAACATGTGAGCACATCTGACCAGAGTTTTGTGTCTTGGGCAGTGAAGAAGGAAACGCTACGGCGGAGTGTATTCAACTTTTCCACTCTGGAGGGTGCTTTCAGATTTTTGCGTTTTTAAGCCCCAAAAACACTGCCACCGTCTAAACAAAAGGCACTTCCGTTAAAATATTTTGTCGTTTTTACCCTCAAGCGTTCTCGTGTAAACAGGCCCTTAAATGGGTATTGGCACTGTCCTCCTACTGGTGGAGGCAGGATGACAGCGCCATCTGCAGTCCGACTTCCTCAGGACAATATCTCAGGTGTCAAAGTAAAAAAGCCCCCTCAGTGTCATGTCAATGTCACGAAAATACCTTGTATGTCCTGCAGTAAAACACGTTCAGTTCACGAAAAAGGAACACAGAACAGAATGTGAGAAGGAAACAACGAAGGCGAAACACAAGCAACAAAACACAAAGCAGAACAGGAACAACTCAAATCAGCCATTTGTGACACTGGAAAAGAGAGAAGCACATTCTGGACTGGGACAAACAGCACTGGGAAAGAGAAAAATAAACACCATTACTGGATTAAAGAGGCAAAATATAGAAACTTGCCCACGGGACTATAAATCAGGACGAGGGCTTTTTTTACTCTCACACACCTGGGATACTGTCCTGAGGAAGTGGGACTGCAGATGGCGCTGTCGTCCTGCCTCCTCCTGTAGCAAAACGGCGCCAAAACCTGTTTAAATCAGCTGATACATCACAACAACATCACGTGACTCTGAGGAAGACCACAGGGAGCAGTCTGAATCCTTAAATATGAAAACAAACTCTTGGTCTAAAAAAAGAACCTAATAATAAAGACCTGGAGTTGTGTTTTGTTTCATTCACACATGTTTGAGTAATTCTGTATTATTAGTCTGTTTACATTTCCAAAGCTCAAAATCTTTTGCACCTTATGATGTCATCTACTGTAGTGGTAGGTTTCAAGTTAACAGCTCCTTTTACCTCTAGTTCAGTAGATATTTGCAATTCCAGGACTGAAATCATTAAAACCTACTCTGTGAAGATGCATGGAGTTTAAAAAACCTAAATCTGCAGAATGTGTGTGTTAAACATGTGTGAAGGAAACAAAACACAACTCCATGTCTGTTTGTGATGAGGAAACATTATAAAATAGATCAGAAAATAACATATAAAAGCTGTGAAAAGTTCATTTTGCAGAAGAGGTGCGCTTTAAATCTATATAGCTGCACCTGAAACCTTTCAACTTTGAAACTCCGGCCCCATGAGACGACAAGAAGGTCAAATCTAACAAAATGTCTGTTACTGTTAATAGAATGTTCTCTCTGCCAAAAATGAAACCTACACTTTTGGACCACTTTGCTGCAATATTAAAAGGAGCTGTGCCTGATTTTTACTCTCTAAAAATTGTGGAAAAAAAGAGCTAGTTCATTTGAAACAGTTTGCAGTGGTCCAAATTTCTTCCTCACTCACCTTAAGTATTCTGAGGATCTTATTTTGACCTCAAGAGCTGCTTGTACAACATACTGCACAGTGACAAGACCAGAATTAGCTGAAACACATGAAAATAAGCAGGTACAGAGCCTCTAACTATAGCACTGTTCACTTTTCAGCACAAGTGAGAGTGAATGTTTCATAATCTGCGACAGACTGTGTAATTGAGCAGAGTTGGAGATGAGTGACTTCTGGCCTCTCTGATTGGAGCATATGGCCTGTTGGCAGACTGGAGCGTGCTCAGTCTGTACAAGCAGAACGCTGAAGCACCGCGAGTCTGAGGCTCACTCCATTCTGAGTCAAGATGTTTCAACCCAGAGAGAAGCGACTGAGGTGTGATGTCTGATTTAGACTTTGGAGTTTAGGCTGTTTTCTGATCTATGATATAATGTTTCCTCGTCACAAACGGGCCTGGATTTGTGTTTTGTTTCATTCACACATTTAACACACAAACCCTGCACATTTAGGCAGAGTTCTTCTCTCAAACAGAAAACACTCTGTTCCACCTTGTGATTTCATGTAGTAATTAGGGGTGTCAAATGATCGCGTTAATGGCGATTAATTAATTACAGTCATATTTAGCGCGTTATGTTTTTTAACCTGTTACCACCCGCCTCATTTTGGTGTGTGCACAATGGTAAGACATACCCAAATGCCATAGCTTATTAAAAGAAAACCTTAGAACCCACATGCTTGTGTGAGGCACCATTTTAAAGCTTAGGCCTTCTAGTTTCTGTAGATATGTACATGAAGACTGTGAGTGCTGCCTAACCTACAGTACAGTCAATTAAAATTGAAAAAAAATTGTATTTTTTTGCTTCGAAAAAAAAAATAGAAAAAAATAAAGGCCTTAGCTTGGGCATACTTCATGCTAGGCATTTGTGACTCACTACACTCATTGTTCAAGTTGTTGGCAACAACTGTGTAGAATTTCAGATCTCTAGGACAAAGGGTTTTGATGCTGTGAGCCTTTGTGTATACAAAATGACAATTCGGCACAAGATTGCCAAATTTGTGCCAAAATAATAATAATAATATAAAATAATAATCATTGTTATTATTATAATACAAATTCTTCTGAGCTTTAGGCATGTTTTCTCAAGAAAAAAAACTAAAAGTAGCCAAAATTGTCTTCCAACTGGCAGTTCTGCTACTACTACTACTGCTCTCTGTGTCTCTCTCCTGGTCCCTCTCGGCTGCGCGTATAAACACAGGGTCCGTTTCCAATACAATCTGAATGTCCCACCCACCGTTTGAAAGCTCTGGTGATTGGCTAAAACAATATGTCAATCACTTTCTGGAAGATCCAATGACTGAAGAGATTTCCCGTAAACAAACTGATGACGCGTGCGTAAAGCCAGGAAGTACGTGAGTGCGTTAGCTTCTTCAGCGGCTTGTCCCACCTAAACCCCGCCACCGACAACAGCGGGGAGGGTCTCATTTTGAAGCTAAGAGTGTGAGGAAAACAAGCGTACCCAAGAGCGGGAGAGAAAGGGAAGTGAGAGCGGGAGAAGAGGCGGAGAAGAGACATAATATTTTCATTCACGGATTCATCCACTCATACGGACGACGATTTTCTGGATTATTCCCCCACATGGAATTATTTTATGGAAAAATCAACTTGATATTCTTTTTCTGTGGATTATTACGGATTTATTGAGTACAACTTTTCATGGATTGAACGCGTTTTGGACCGACAGAACCGGCTCAAAGGTAAGAAACGCGTATCTTATTCTTTGTTTATGATGTGAATTTTTAAATTCACATAAATTCGGGCTCGTTGTACGGCATAAAATGAATGATATGGTTGTTTTATTGATAAATTAAGCTTTCAAACGATGTATGGCATGCCAGTAGTGAAAACAATAATGAAGGTGAATATACAGAGTGAACATTTTTTATTGGAAAATCGCCCGCCGGCGGGCGGGTGGATGGTAAGTGGTTTAATCGCGTTAATCTTATTTTTAACCTCTAACTTTACTGTTTCTGTCAGCGAGTTGCCTTATTATAAAATCTGTTTTTATGTGTTGTTAGGACACAGTCCCACACTGTACAGTCCTGCTCTGCTCGCTCCCGCAAAGAATTGTAATTTTCATTCCCATACTCGCCACATCTGCGAAACATCGAAACCACTCTCTGAAAACATCGTGACACAAACACAGAACAGAGTCATCTTCAGCATCAACATCCCTCTGTCACAGAGAGAACACTCATATTCCACTGAGTCATATCCTTTAGTAGAAGTTGAACCACATCGGCACACAAGTGTGTTTTTTTTTTCTTCTTTTTGCTGCTTAGTTTATGCAAATGAGCCATGCAGTTTTAAGTTTGGTTTCTGTGAGACTTGCACAAAACTGAATTAAACACATGATAATGTCAAACGGGCTGATGTGGCTCTAGAGTGGTGATGTTTATATGTTGTAAAGTTGAGTTTATTTATGCAGATTAATAACAGTAATAATAATGATGATTCTGTGGAATGAAAGTGACTGCATCTGTTCAAGTTTGTTAAACAATAAATGACTTTATAAAGTAACTTTTTTGGTTCTATATCAGTCTTTTGATCTGCCACAATAATATAATAATGAATTTAAATGAAAATACCTCAAGTTGAAGCTTTTCTCAGCAGTTTTTAGGTGAGATTAAAAAAGAGATTAATTAGATTAATTAATTACAAATCGTAATTAATTAATCTCTCAATTTTTTTTATTGCTTGACAGCACTAGTAGTAATGCAGGAAGTGCTCCACTGTGTTTTTAAACTTCATAAACCTTCTCTAGAATCATTTAGCTCAGAGGTCTCCAATACAGGGGTCTTTTTTTTAAATTTTTGATTTTAATTTAATTAAATTAAAAAAATATATTTATTCATTTTTGAAGGACGACAATGAACTGTGTGTCAGTGAGTTCTGTTTGTTCGCTCCTTCATCACGTCTGTCTCTCTTATCTTCATCCTCTCGTCTCTCGCTCCCTGTCAAACTGTGACATCGGTGCAGATTTGATCATTTCTTCTTAAGCTACATGTGAAGAGTTCCGGTACAGCTTTATTTTTATGCACAGTGAAACTTAAACTCCTCGCGTATTAGCGCACTTCGGGAAAAGGTCAGGCAACTTCATTCCCTGGACGCATTAACCAGGCTCCGCACTCCACAGCCGTCTCCTCTCTGTCCCCGGAGCGACCAGGAGAGGAGGAGGAGGAGAACAGGAGAGGAGTCATGTCTTTCCTCTCGCTCCTTAGTTCAGAATGACCAGAAAAGTTCAGTGTCCCAAATCAAACTCTGCGGGTGCACGCTGTGGCTCCTCTCTCGTTTAATCAGATCGTTAAAAAAGTCCCATTTCCCGCGATGTCCTTGCTCCATTGCTCTGGTGTTCTCAGAGTCACTGCGAGCACAAAACGCAGCTTAAACTTTACAACTGAACTGGCTTTGGTCAGACTCAGGATTATTTCTGTCATGGAATGAGTTGTGAGTTGTGACTTCAACTTGAGATGGAGCTAGTTTCATTTTAGGATTTCAGGATGAGCCTGGACTTGTTAACCCCCCCCCCCCACAATTGTATGTCATGTATATAGGGGTCCCTGCTCCAGCTCTCCATCAGTTTTGGGGTCCGTGGCCTGAAAAACATTGAAGACCACTGATTTAGATCTGTGGTTCCCAAAGTGGGGTCCAGGGTTCCCTGGGGGGCCTCAAAGCCATCGTAGGGCAACCCCCAGGTTGTCCACACAGATATTTGGGCACTTATAATAATTTAAAACTTATAATACTATTAAGGCTACAGGGGTAATTATACATTTTTAACATGTGTTCTTAAGGAAATACATGACATTTTTCTTTTAAATGTAATGTAAATTGATGCAAAGATTGGATATTTGCATCAATTCTGGGCCGTGAATGGCTGATTTGGATAATTTCAGGCCTGGAATTGCCAATCTCTACTGAAACTCAAACATGTGAACAAAACAAAACACAATTCCAAGTCTGTTTTTCTGGAGGTAACAACATCATAATATCGCAATCTCACAAGAATCCATTTTGTGTAACACAGAGCCTTCAATCTACATTCACAATACAGTGTGTAATATAAAGCCCATTTCTCTCAGTCAAAACAAATGAAAATCAGGTAGAGGTAAAAGGCGTTGAGCTCATTGTCGCTCTGTTGTGGTGCCCCTGAGCAGCTGTTTCATGTACAACAATGCCTCACAGCCCCCTCTATTACCTTACAGCTCATCTGTTCATCTGCTACACTTTACAAACGAGAGATGGCTGTCGGTTTGTGTAAATGATCCAGTCTACCTACACACACACACACACGCACACGCGCACACACACACACACACACACACACACGTTTAACAGCAGAGGAGTCAGGGCTGGTGAGATACACACTGATGGACATGAGGAGGGGGCGAGTTTAAAGAGACATTATGCAAAATCAACCTTTAAGAGCATTTGATCGGGTTTGTCCACGCTCCGTACTTATCTGAGATTAGCTCATCACTTCACACGCAGGATCTTTAAAGAGGACTATTACGCTAAATCAATGTATTTATTTATTTATTTAGCTTTCCACCATGCCAGAAGAGGTTTGAGCTGTCATCAATGCGTGTTTGAGCAATGGTTAGTTGATGGTTTGACGAATCAGCAATTATTATTATTATAATTATTATTTTTTTTGACGTATACATAGAGTATTCATAATGAGTTGGACAAATACATGACATAGTAGTAATTTATATATAGAAAGTTTTCATAACTTATAGATAACTTATGCCAAATAATGCTTAGCGTGTAGCCGGTAGGGGTGTGCAAAAATATCAGAATATCGATATATCGTATCGTTTAATGTGATGATACAGTATCGATGTCGTGGGCTACTGTATCGATATATCACCAAGAGTATTTTTAGGTGTGTTTTACTAAATTATATTGTTACAGAGCTACAGTTTTGTTGTTTGTGGAGTGAAAGGAAACTCATTTATGCAACACAATTGACATTTTCACTGTTTTGAGGATTAAAATGTTTGTGTTTCATATGAACTTTGCACAAGAAATGGTTTAACAAAGACTTTTAGTATCACAGCCACGATTTAGTCTTTATTTTTTATTGAACCTTATCGAATTGATTTGAAATATATCATATCGAATCGAAAGTGCACTGTATCGAGATATGTATCGTATCGTGGCCTGTGTATCGAGGTATGTATCGTATCGGCAACTTCTTAATGATACCCAGCCCTAGTTGCCGGTGTCCACAACTTATGCCCAACAACACTCTAACCTATGCACAGCACATGGCAGTGTATCACCAACGATTACATGTCGTGAGGCTATAAAAAGGCTGTTGCTCGACAACTTAAATCATAACTGCACTAGACATCACAGTATCAACATTATAATAAGCGTCATGCAGAAGAAAACTTCTGGCTCTATTGGCACACAACTGGTACAGTGGGTTTTCGCCATGTTCCAACATCCCAACCTTTAGACAACCCTGTATTACATGTCTCTATTTAAACATGCCGGTTTTCCAACATTTTTTGGGATCACTTTTCCAACATGTCATATTTTACATCTATCGCTGTCCGTGGCACTGAATGCAGCAGATCGACTGATAAGTAGGTACAGAGCAGCAGGATCTGTCTGCAAACAACAGGATATAAAGTTGTGAGTAAGATCGTGTCAACTGTTTCCTGTCTACAGTAAAACTACTCACTCTGAGACTCTAAGTGTCTTAAGCTCTGCACTTCTAGATTAGATACAACACAAAATTTAATTATTATTATTTGTGAAATGTGGTGCAATACTTCAGATACAGGACTTTTAAAGTGTAAAAGAAAGAGATAAAGTCCACAGAAAGTAGAGTCACTATCTCTAATCTGCAGCTTCACACAAACACACATGCTACACATGCCTTTTTACTTTCAAAGAACGCCTCAAACTGGATTAATAGCGCGTTTTTTTCGACTGGGTGTCATTATTTGCGGAGGACAAATCTGATGAATAATGCTGGGTGAGTAATAAAGTTTTCTCATTGAGCTGGCACAATGAATTGATTAGTTATTTATTTAGGCTATCTGGTATTCTCTGCAGATCGCCCACATGACGCTCTTTTTTAAAATGCAAATGACTCCCACTCCATTATACGGTAGCTACAAGTTAGAAACACGTTCAGTAAGTTCTGTGGTCGTCGGTTGGAACATGTCAAATATGTCTGTATATGTCAATATGCGTTGGCGATAAGTTCAAAATAAGTTACACATAGGTTCAAAACACGTTACTCATAAGTCATGGGTACACTAGACATTATCTCAACGTATTTGGACTTATGAGAAACTTACAATTAACATGTGTGAATGTGTGTCAATGATCGCATAATTATGGCCCAACTTATGGCTTACGCTGACATACGTTTTCAACCTTCCTGTATGTCGCCGTATGCCAGCATGCTTCAGCGTGCTCACAACTTATACAAAACTTACGTATAACTTATCTGACGTACACCAGTGTATTTGCCAAATTTTTCATAAGTTGGCATACGCTGGCTAAATCGTCAAGGTGTGACAGGGCCATTAGAAGAGATGAGGGACCAGATTCCAGATGATTCCAAACATCACATATGTCTGCAGTCTTCATTTTACCACTGATCACATTTACTTCAGTGGGTTTGATCCATAAACTGTATATATGAATGGACATAGCTAATGCACTAGCTGCCGTGTGTGCTGAACAGGAAGTGCACCAAGAGGCTCTTCCGGCTGATGGTGTCTGAGTCTCCATTTCTGTTTAGAGAAGGATTCTCTTTCTTAACAAAAATGGCTTCTTTCACTCCCCTCTCAAACCAATTCTTTTCTCTGGCTAAAATCTGTACCTCACTGTCCTCAAATGAGTGGCCCGCGGTTTTTAAGTGGAGATGAACAGCAGACTGAGGTCCTGTGTTGCTCTCTCGTCTGTGTTGTTTCATCCTCTTGTGAAGTGGCTGTTTAGTTTCTCCAGTGTAGCGTTCACTGCAGTCTTCACTGCACTAAATGGAGTAGAGCACATTGCTGTGTTTGTGGCTCGGTGTTTTGTCCTTTGGGTTGGACCAGTTTCTGTCTTAGAGTGTTCGTAGGTTTGAAATAGACCCAGATCTCATGTTGTCTGAAAATCCTCTGTAGTTTTTCAGAAACACCAGCCATGTAGGGAATAGTTCAACCCTTTCTCCTGGGTTCTGATTCTCTGTTGTCATGTTTTTTAGTTCTCTTGGTTTTGTTGAAGGCCCATTTTGGATCTCCACAAACAGAGAGGACTTTCCGTGGAGGACTTTTCAGTTAGTTAGCTCCTCCCTGCAAATATAAGGAAGTGTCCACCAGATGTTATGTGCAGTAATTTCATTAGTGAGATGTACACTGATTGTGTTGCTCTAGTGCTCTGAAGGTGGAGTGATTTAGTGCGGAGAGTGCTGTGTTGACACAATATTAGAATTCCGAATTTGATTTTAATACAAAGGAATAGACTCGAACTGAATACAGATTCCGATTCCACTATATATATATATATATATATATATATATATATATATATATATATATATATATATATATATATATATATATATATATATATATATATATATATATATATATATATATCATATATAAAGTCAGTCTACGGAACTGGATGTCGTAGTGAGAACGCTGCCCCCTGCCTGTGGCCCCCCGCAGTGCCCTGACAGGCCCTCGTACATCATGGTCCTCTCACAGTCCCGGGACGGGCTTATATCTGCCGTATCGAGCGCACAGTGAGCTGCTCATATTTACTGCACCTCCCAGAGAGGAGACATATGCCATCATTCAGCCACACCATTACACCAGCCGACCACCGGGGGAGCAGGGGCATCCGCACGCTCCGAGCTGTCACACACGAGCAGAGTTAAGGGCGAGTTTACTGTGTGAAAGCGGAACTAAACACTAACACTGCTTTTCTCTGCTAAACTGTGTACCTGGGGTTTGAACGGCATCATCTACTAAACGCCTGCATCTTACTGTGCTCTGTCTTCAGTGCTCTCTGTGATGTCCAGTAGTTGGTGACATCACAAAGCCCTACAGTCCTAGTTGTGTCCTTGGGGAAGAGTGTAGAGGGAATGAAAAAAAAGGATGATAAAATTCTGGTATTGGATATCGGTGGGGATGGGGTACTGAGCCTTATATTTGATGCAAGAACACTATTTGCAGACTGATTTTGGTCTAGAATCATAATGTTTTAATTTTTTTTTCATACAAAGTTGTCCATTTAATTGTGTTATTACATATTCTGGACCCCAGGCATGATGGACCCCACAACAGGCACAAAAGTATCTTCAATTCAATGTCTGTGGTGTAGCTTACATTTTGCCCAAAGTTGGCTGAAATTCTTATAATATTTTGTGTGATATTTTACAGTTGCTTTGAAAAAAAAAAAAAAAAAGCTCTAATTGTCTTGATTTGAGTTCAGATGGGCGTGATTGACAGGCAGATTAGCCAATGAGAGACATGCATGGTCTGCCTGTATCAAAACAAATATGGCTGCTTATGAAGAAAAAAAGGAAATCATATCACAGGAGACAGAAAAACATGGAGGATTTCTGCAGAATCAATGTGCTAACCTGTTCATCTGAGGAGAAACAACTGTGATTTTATCTCTAAATGATATGGGACCAGTCACGTCTGTCACTGAAATAAACAAAATCTGTTTGGCTTGAAATGCAGCAGTGAATAAGGAACAGACTCGATACCAATTCCAATATCACTATGATAATAAA
Source organism: Boleophthalmus pectinirostris (assembly GCF_026225935.1). Taxonomy (NCBI): domain Eukaryota; kingdom Metazoa; phylum Chordata; class Actinopteri; order Gobiiformes; family Gobiidae; genus Boleophthalmus; species Boleophthalmus pectinirostris. The sequence continues at coordinate 46,713,529 of NW_026571133.1, read as the reverse complement.
CAACTTATTACGAACATTTCTGGCATTCACAAAACGTTTTCTTGACTGAAACTGTTCTTCTGGAAGAACAAATCCTACAAACAGTCAGGACTTGTAAGAACAAATATTCAACTGTTTTAGAATATTATTACTCTGATAATGCAACAAAAAATTTAAATTCCTCCTTGATTGTAAGTTATATATTTCTTAAATTATTTCCTATAAATGTGTGATTGTGTGATCCAATAACATTTATGAGGAGTTTTCTAGAGTTTGTGTCTGTTGGGTGTAATAGACTTTGTCCAGGCTGCAGTGAGCCTCAGTCTGTCCCAGCCCCAGTGCCTCCATATGAACCTCTGTCTTTCACAGCGCTGTGCATGGTCACTACGCTGGACTCAACACCAACATCACCTCCTTGACACCCCATCACTCCCAAGATCCCCCATGACTAGAGTGCACCCTCACCCCAGCCCCCCTCCCTCGCTATTTCCCATGGGTCCATGATTGCAGAAAGCCAATAAATACACCAAAAGCGCCCACTTATTTCAATAAGTTCATGCCTTAAATCTTCCTCCCTGAGTGTGTTCATGTGAGTCTGGACATTTGAAATCTCTGCTGAAGCTGTAAAACAGTCGTAGTCTGGAGACGTTCCACCTGACCTCCTCATCACTCTTTCTCCATCACACTTTCATATGTCATAATGCCAAACCCATATTGCCCATATTTGAAAGATCAGAGGGTGTTTCTAACCAAATACAGATTCATTCTCTATGTAAATCAAATGTAAATGAGCGTGGAGGTGTTTGTATTTGGGTGTTGGTGAATTCGTCACAAATGTCACTTAAGATGGAATTTGGCTGTTTAAGAACGCTTGGTGCCTTTGGCGTTCTCTCAGTATTTTCTTAAAGAGGAAGTTACAAACATTTTGTAAGGAAATTCAAATCATGAATGAAGCCCAATGTGATTTTCCATATTAAGTGGTAGAACTTTCTTTTCTAGTCCCATGTGGCCTTATATGTGTGTAATTCTCAGGTGGGGTTTTTATACTTGTTCTCATACAGCTAAAGATCATTCTAAAGCTTCATTTCTGTTCCTGTCAATGGGACTTTTTAGTATCAATACGTCTTCGATGCTAGTTTAAGTATCATATCTGATTTTCGATACTTTTGACAACTCTACCAGTGACTGTACCCTGGGTCTAGAATTTGGTGCTACCCCCTGCGCAGACTCTGGAACTGTACATCATTTTTAACACCAATAAAAAGAAACAGATTTACGATGTGATATTAAAATACATGGCGCCAACCACAAAAGACTCAACCCTGCTTTATATATTTCTGTTTGATTTGATGGGTTTTACAGTGCGGTGTCTTCAAGAGCCAACGTTCAGACTGCATTAAAAACATGGAGATCTTGTATATTTATGACTTGGCTTTGAACCTGAGTTTTGTTCCACTTTGTGCCATGGTCCGTGCTTTCCTCACGAGATGCAAGGCTAATAATTCAAACGCTTCAGAATAAATCGTCTTTTGTTTTATTAAATTACATGTAATGGACTGAATGATCCAGAGACAGTGGGAAATGGCTCTTAAAAGTTGTATAGAGGATTTTCCAAGGAAAGAGAAATACAGTAACTGTTTGTCCTTTTTCAAATGTTGCGCAAACAGATACAAGTCCAAGTATGACCACAAGTGATCCACCAACAGGACCTTTAAATCATTCTTTATAGGCAAGCCCTTTGCATTCTTGTATTCTATTAATAATTGCACATTCCCTGAACCTATGTGCAGTTTTGATTGCACACTCCCTGAGTCTATGTGCAGTTTTGATTGCACACTCCCTGAACCTATGTGCAGTTTTGATTGCACACTCACTAAGCCTTTTACATTTATTTTTTAACTGCACTATCTGAGTTTAGCAGATTAACGACTAATGGCAATAAAGAATGTTTGAATCTGTTCAGTTTACGGTTTGGGACCCTGAACCTCCTGCGTGACGGCATCAACTCAAACTGACTGGGAAGAACATGGGTCGGGTCACTGGGCTCCTTCCTGCTGAGCTTCCAACAGTCTGCTCAGAAATGTACTGCAGTGAGCTCGGGGCCACACCCATTATTTTACCTGCTCTTTTAGTCAAGGTAAAAATCTGAGATTTAAGTTTGACTGACAGGTTACCAAACCATGTTGACATGCCATAACGTAAAATTGATTCCATGCATGCTCCTCCTGCCTCCTCCTGACACTAGACATCATGCTTGTTTACAGTCGGTGCGTGTTCAGAATTGCTGAATGACTCGCTGTTGAAGTGACCTGTCCAGAAGTCATTTAGCAAATAACACAAATACTTTTTTTCCATGGAGATGTTATTGTTTTGTCTGGAATGTTTCACAACCTTAATTAATCTTCATTGAGACCAAACCAGACCAAGCAACAGGTCAGATCTGTGGAGAGGCAACACCTCTCACAGTCAGAATGTCTGTTTTTCTAGGTATTTTTGAGAAATAAAACCACCTGTAACTGAATAAATGTAAAGTAGAGCTGTTTAATGTCACATTGTGGAACATACCAGACAGAACCATGATATATCAATAAAAACAAGCAGGTGATGGACCCACAACCAAAAAATGAACATAGTTTAATAGGAATAGTTAAATGTACACTATCGCTTCATGACATCACAAGGTGTAACAGAGCATTTTGAGCTTTGGAGATGCAGACAGACTAAATAAAGTGTTACTCAAACATGTGAATGAAACAAAACACAACTGCAGCTCTGTTTTTGAGGAGGGAACAACATTCTAACATGACTTATACTGTCTGCCACATTCTATTGTGCTCGGGACTCTGGGAAAACCGACCTCCACCTCGAGAAAGTGCAATACAACGACCAGGCAAATCGGGGTTCTGAAACACAAACTTGGGCTAGTTCGATGCAGAGTTGGTTGGATTTATGTCACAGCAAAAATGCAGGGTTCTCACTCCTTTTCACTGACAGAATTTCTAAACTTTTCCATGACTTTTTCACGTCCTAAAGTGAATTTTCCATGACTTTACAGCACCTACATGTGTAGAATTGATCAGACTTTTAGGGCTAAATCTGAAATGTGAACTCTTTCCACTCACCTTATTGTTTGGGATTATAGTTTTTGAACATTCAAAATCCTGTCTGTGTATTAATTGCCGTCTCTTTTAAACAAACAAATACTAAATACTAGGGTTGTCCCGATCAGATCATGTGATCAGAAATCGGCGCCGATCACGTGACTGTGGACTCGATCCAGACTCGGCCGTTATGGTCCGATCAGGTATCAGATGTACGTATATAACACACAAGACACACAGGACACACAGCACACAACAGTTTTTTTTGTTTTTTTTTTACTGAGGAGTGGGATTTACTCAGGGACGTCCCAGCACCTGCTGTACTAGAGGCGCATTCCCTCTGAGACTTTGAGGCCATGTCGTGCTCGGGCGCTGTTACCTGTGGTTCTGTGGCCCGTGTTCACACCTGTGCGGCCGATGCCATCATCGCATGGTGCTGTTTGTTTACATGTTGCGCAACGGAGTTGGTGCTTTTGGCGGGGAGGGTGGGAAAAGTGGCATAAAGTGTCTATTGAGCGGTGGGACTGATGTTGCGGTGCTCCACTGTGGGTTTGTGGATGTGGTGTTGGTGCGGGGGGACTGGTGGTGGTGCGGGGGAGAGAGGCTGTGGGGCTTCTGTCATCTCGTTTTTATTTGGTAAGATTTTGTATTATTTGGAATCATAGATGAGCCTGAATTTTCAAATGTAAAACACAGGCAAACATATAATATCAAATATACAATCTGTAGATTGTGCAGAGTCGAGTCTCAGGTCTGATCTGATTCTGGTCTGGTTCCTGTTTTGTCCAGTTCATTAAGTTTACTAAGTTACACATTCCAAGACCAAACTGTGAAAAGTCAAGATTTTCAACAATGATGCTTCATGGTTAGAAAAGTTAATAAAATTTTAGTTTTGGACATTTGATTTTCACACTAAGTTCAGCCCAAATACTACACATTGAAATCAACACAATCTGATCCCACACACATCCTGCATCTTATTCTTTGCTCTTAGTTCATTTTATAATGTTTTATAGAAGTATCGGATCAGGACTCGGTATCGGCAGATTCTCAAAATCAAATGCCTGTGTGATCGGGACATCTGTGGGCTTTTTGGAAGAATTCAGTGCGTGTCCTAGGAAAAAAGCACAAGAGATGGAAGGATCCGAGTACAGGCCACTTTATTATTAGCATTAGCAGGTCACAGAGATTCAAATTGATTACCAAGTACAACTGTCACCCCGAGACGACGCCTCTGACAAAACCCAGAAAGTGAGTCTTTATACTAGCCATCTGACACAGCATTAACCTGTTGATTTAGTATATACAGCAAGAAAATGTACAATAACGCTGACCCGGTACACTTTATCATGGGTGGAGACATGCCACGGGGTCCACATCTGCTAGTTTTCTGCTTTGTAGCATTTCAAAGTACAAAACGACATGTCTCTTTTATAAAATCATAGATAGACAGCATGTTTTCTTCCCTGTTGTTGTTCCAAGGTACAAAATGTTGAGTAAATCAGTTACACCCTTATCATCAGAAGGCCCCCTAGTCAGAAAGCCCACTAGTCAGAAGGCCCTGTAGTGAGTAGGCCCTCTAGTCAGAAAATCATTCCCTCTTCTATTGAATTGTCAGCAACATTTCTCTTGAACAATTGAATGTATATTTGATGAAAGCAACAGGGAATAATCCCTGGATATCAGGGAAGAATTAGTAAACTTTTGGATGTTTACCAATTAAAAATGGCTGCAACATCAACATTTTTAGAGATATTGACAAGAAAACGCATAATCATGCATAACAGCATTAGCTAAGGCCAGCATTACTTAATTTGTTGGTTTACAAACCCACCAATGCTTTATTAAAAGAAAAAGTTTTAAATAAAAATGAAATGAGGGTTGTAGAGCTCGAATAAAATGTGTATAAAAATAACAACATCAGACAGTAGGGTTAGATTTGTCTGGCTTTTGAAGTTTGACCATGTGAAAATTGAAATGGCTGCTGTGACCTTGGAAAATGGATCAAGGTCAAATGGCTGGTATGGGACAAAGGTCATGGTAGGGATAAGAATTTGGCATAGTGAAAAGGATCTTGTTGTAAAAATCCTTTATATTATAAGCAAATCTAGTTCCTATTGAAATGCATTGGAAAAGTGAACTTTGCCCTATAAGATCCACAAAGTAGGTCACTGTGACATAATTCAAGAACTGGAAAGAGATATTACCCTAAGGTATCTAAAGACATTCATATGGACTCTAAGTCAAACAGTCTAGATTTGTCCAGCCATGGTTAATGGACAGACAGACAGACGGACGGACGCCGGACAATGGATGATCACATAAACTCAGCTTGAGTTTACAGCTCACAAGCTGAGCTAAAAATGCCTTACCCAGAAATACCCAGAACAGGAGCATTTTTATGACACGCCTAAATAGTACATATACTTTGAGCTGAGCTAAAAATATCAAGGCCTCTTATTTTCAATTTGTTCGCAAAATTGGAAGTTCGTATAAAAAATAATGTCTTTATGAACTTTGAGGTGAAAATTTGAAAAATACCCTACAAGATCTGTGGTATACTGAAAACACTACCTGAACATGGATTTTCTGACTAGAGGGTCTTCTGATTTATCATCAGAAGACCCTCTAGTCGACCCCGTCGTTCCAAGGTACAAAATATTGAGTAAATCAGCATGATCAACACAGGATAATTCTCACACACCCCTACTAAATACTAAAACTCCATGACTGTTCCAGGATTTCCATGACCGTGGGAACCCTGTATATGGAGCTTGCTCCAATTGAGATTCTACAGACTGTATTTGGGATTCATAAGCTAACAAAATAAACATTCAACTTTCTCGGGCATCTATATTTTCCCCAACTGTTGCAATGGAGCACAGTTACGATGGATGTCGGGAGAAGTGGCAACGGTGGCAGTAGCCCAAGTGCAGTCTCCAGTCTCTCTTTTGCACACATCACATTTTGACCCCATCCCTCACTCTTGCTCTCATTGGCGTGTGCAGCGTGGTCAGAATACTCATTACTCCCTCGGGTTTACCTTCGCCAGACTCCACCTGAGACAAATAACTTATACGCCACACCGTGTTGAGATTAGCTATAAAAGGCTTTTGTCTCACCACACACTCTGACAAACAGCCGTCATTTGTATGCTAATTTCTGAAGGTCTTCCATTTTGATAAACTGCTTTGTTATTGTTTTGTTGTTAAAGGTTCCTGAAGGTAACTAATAAAAGATGGAGTATGTCCCACTAGCCCACCAGTGAGGAGACATAGGACAAAAGTGAAGGAACATGGTACAAACTAGAGAGCAGAGGATGCAATAATCATAAAACTGTGAAAGTGTGTAATCATGACGAACATGTGAGTCACTATAGCCACATTTTCTTTGTGTTTTGGTCATTTTTAAGCAGCTTTTCTGTAGTTTACTTAAAGAAATGACACTTTATGCCTCTTGTAACACCTGTGTCAGTGGATTTAGAATATACACAATTGGACACGATAGTGATGGGGTAATAGGGTAGTAATATATTAATATGGGTTAGTGATCAGAAGACTAGTATTCGGCTCTAGGAGGGAGTGACAGGAGACTGAGCTTTGCTTTTGGTTTGGTACCATATATTATAGTAAATAGGAAAATAGTAAACTGACATACAAACATAAAACATAGACAGTTCCGAGTGAGTGGCCATTCAATTATATACAACAATTTAAATAAACAATTCAGTCAAGGCCCAACAATGCATTACTGGGTGCAAAAATATATCGAGAGTTCATCAGTAACAGATGCAGTATTTGATTGCACACTATATATCGAGAGTCCAACAATAATAAATGCAATCATGAACACAAAAATATAGACCCAGCTCACACACAGTTCATTTAAACCCACATCTGGATTTGACTGGTTATCCAGAGGGGAGGTAAAGTGCAGCAACAAGTTTGTGAGAGGAATGTGTGAAAGTCCGTGGGCAATGGGCATGTGGGTGTGTTGGGGAGAGTTTTGTGGGCTGCAAAGAACCCCCTACCGGCCCGGCAGGAGAGGTGCGACTCTGTAGTATTTTAGGTAGGCTCTGTAGGCTTGAGGCCTGCTCCTTTCCTGGAACAATCTTCCTGAACATGTGAGACAGGCGTCTTCTTTGACGCTGTTTAAATCCAGGCTCAAAACGAATTTTAATCTTTATGATTATTTATGTTTTGATTTGTTTTTATTATGAGTGTAATGTATTTCTTATTCTGTAAAGCACTTTGAATTATTTTGTGTACGAATTGTGTTGTACATATAAACTTGCCTTGACTTGCCTTTCAGCTCGCCATCAGTGGGGTAGAAACCTGGCCACCTGCAGACTACGCCTTGCATATAAGCCCTTTAAGGTGGTTTGGGACACAGCAGAAGGCTCCTGCAGCTCGAATCTCATCCAGCTTCCAACAACACCTAACTCAGACGATTGGCGCGCACCATTATGTGACCGTATTACGTCACCGAGAGCGTAACAATGATTGGTTTAGCCGACCCACGTGATCTTGTGACACGGAGACCCCACGAGAACACACTGAAATACCACGAGATTTAAGTTTAATAGTAGGAGATAGGAGAGATAGGCACAGACGCATATAGAGAGAGGCAGACGTTTTGCAGGATTTGTCACCTGGGTTACACTCTCTTTACTGTTGGCAGGGACCAAATTGGACAAAAATAGGGACACCAGGGATATTTCTTGTATAAAACTGGGACAAATCAATGGTTTTGGATAAATCTGCAGGGACAGGGGACACAGGGCTCAAAACTGGGACTGTCCTGGGTAAAAAGGGAAGTCTGGTCACCCTAACCAAGCTCGTTGACATAAGAGACAAGCTAAAGTGAGGAGATATAGGAGAAAAGTGAAGTAAAAAGGACACAGTTGGTGAGAGTAAGACACTAGTGAAGAGACAAAGACACAAGTGACTACACAAGGACACAAGCCAGGGGAGGACGAGGACACTAGCGAGAAAACATAGGACGCATTTTAGGATATAGGACATAAGTGACAAGACAGAGGACACAAGAGAGGACAAATAGGACACAAGTGAGGATAAGAACACAGTATGAAGAGATAAGGACACTGTAAGAAGATAACTAATAAAAGGTGGAGTATGTAACTTTTTGGTGTCCATCATCAATCTTTAAACTCTTTGTCTGCTTCAGTGCACACCATCGCTGGAAGGAATCTCCAAAATTCATCGTAGTTTGGCTTTGCGCCTTTTCCCCTTCTCTTCTTCTTTTAGAGACCTCAAAAACAGACTTTGTTTTGTAGCTAACTGGAGGACTTGTGAGTTGTTGTTTCAAGATTGTGAAGCTTGTGCTCTGAAGCTCTGAAACTTGTTCATGAGCAACAGGACACAGTGAGAACTTTTGGAAACACTTTCCGTTTAATCTGCTTCACAATAAAAGAAAATAGTAAGTAAGTCCCTATTTATATAGAGCTTTTCACAGACATTTTTTGTCACAAAGATGCTTTTTTTTTTTTTTTAACAGATGATTACATTCAGCATTATTCATTCACTCTATACCTGGTGATGGTAAGCTACTGTAGTAGCCACAGCTGCCCTGGGGCAGACTGACAGAAGCGCGGCTGCCATGCCAACCAGAGCCAACGGACCCTCCGACCACCACCATCACTCACACACACACCACTTTCATACTAGGCAATGTGGGTGAAGTGTCTAGCCACGAGAAACCAGTGCTAATTTCCACCTGTCGTCTCTGGGCAGGTTCATTGATTGATTGTATTTAATTGACCTTGACTATCAACTGTTCTGGAGACCTGGAGCATTTTTTGTGTTGATGGGGGAAACCGGAGCACCCGGAGGAAACCCATCCAGACACAGGAAGAAACATGCAAACTCCACACAGAAAGGCCGGGCGACCCGGGGATTGAACCCAGAGGCTGTGAGGCATGAGTGCTAAACACTCAGCCACTGTGCCGTAAAATAGGATGAACGTGTGCCATTATTTCTTGGCACTGTTGGGCCAAGTTACTTCAAAACTGTAATGTGTTATTTATGACTTGTTACTGTCATTTCAAAGTCATTTGTTACATTGCAACATTACTGTATTTAAAATGTAAGACATTGCATGACTATTACAGCACTTTAAGTTACTCTCACCAAAATAATTGTCGCTGGACTAAACCAGAACAGAACCAGGTCTAAACCTGGTCTAGACCAGATCTAAACCAGGACCAAACCAGGACTAATCTTGTACCACATTTGTACCAAGTAAAATATTACAATTTTTTTTCACTGTACTGCCTTATATTACTGTGTTAGAGCTAAAAGCAACACATTACAGTAATTTGTTACTTTTATAACAGTTTACTCCCAACATTGTTTCTCAGTCCATCCCAAACTCCAGGAGAAGACAATGGACCGTGAGCATCTTCCCACACATATGCACAAGAATTCAAACAGAGCAACATCAGAGCTCAATAAGAACTTTGTATTTAAATTCACATTGACCTCTGGTGTTGCTAAAATACAATTATACAGATATATAACTATTTAAAAAATATATTATTGAAAGGGGATTTACAACAACATGACTCATTCCAAACACAGGATTTACAAAGAGAAGAAGCAGTGGTCAGACCCACAACGTACACCAGGGGCAAAGGTCACACACAGTAAATCCAAATGCCACGTATGAACCAAACTGTAACAAACAAAAGGACCAACCTGTGTAATTATATTGTATCTAGTCCAAGTTTTGGTCCTGGTCATTTGTTTTACATTCAGCATGTCTTGATAACAGCATGAACAAGACTTAAATTGTAATGAACAGAAAGTTTAAGATGATTGATTCAGGTTTAGTTAGTGTTTAAGGCATTAGGAGTGAAGGTTCAGTCATTAAAGAGTTCCTTCTGAAAGAAGTGTTTGTCTGCACTTCATTAAAGCTCATTATAATGAAGTGTTAGCATAACCCAAGTGTGCTCAAGAGTCTGTGACAACTTGAGCTTGGCCAAAATGTAAGATATAAACACAAAATGACTTAAAAGTAGTGAAATGATCTGTTCAGGCAGCAAGATACTTTTATTTGACAAGTTGTTGTTTTTTTTTTTTTATATATATATAAACGACCTCTAGACTGGAATGAAGCATCTCAGAACTAGTAAGTAGATAATAAATGTGAAAACAAGATGAATAACCTGATATAAGTTTTAAAATCTTGGCAGGACCAGAGAAATTTGCAGTGCATGATCTGAAGTTATAAAACAATGGTACAAAATTCACACCAAAGTGTATGGTGGACATTAGATCCTGTGTGTGTGTCTGGGCTGTGGGCTGAGAGGGCTGAGTGGGCAGAGTCTGGAGCACAGGACTGAACGCCTGAAAGGTCTGTGTGTGACTCATGCTGGAGTCAGTCTGTGTCCAGCTCCAGCAGCTCAAACACCACATCAACAGTGACCCACATTTTTGTTCTGGAAGCACATTTCAGTTGTTCTCCATAGACATTCTGACAAAAAAAAAATTGACATGTAGAGCTTGTGTTTGCGATATACTTATAATCTATGACACGTGTTATCATCTGGACATTTTAAATCACAAAATGAATCTAAAACAACTAAATAAAATACACTACCGCGTTAGAAAACTGTGGTCCCCGATGGGAGCAACAGTCACTGTAAACAGTATCACAACAGAGTCTCCCATGGATCGCTGCAGATCCTAGTAGCGACTAAAATGAGTACGTGATGCTGTCGAATCCAATCAGAGTGTGTGACGATCAGGAAATGTGTGTTTACCATCTGAATGCTGGTAGGTGTTAGATCATCCATTAGGGGCAGGAAGGATCATGCAAATATGATTCGGGGATAGTTCACACCTTAAGCACAATTTATGGTCGTGCATCAAGTCTGCGTCGCCTTGACCTAGAGCCCTGCAATCCACGGACGCAATACAGTGCGGTGTGGGGCACATTTTGGAAGCTCATTGCCGGCGTGGGTGGGAGCTTCCAAAATATATTAGTTTGCAGGACTGCACAATGTAGGAGCGGGCGGGTGGGATGAAAAACTGCAGTACTGCAGACTGCAAACTAAATATGAGTGTAAAGCCAAATATACAAATGATGAATGAAAGCATATCATGCATAATTTGTGGACTAAAACAGGACTAAAACAGGAATTAGTCAGAACTTAACTATGCCGCCGGACTCCCCACTGTGCTTCCTCCCATGCTCCATGTTCCGCCCCATTCCTTTCACTTCTCTATGTTTGATAGAGCTTAAGAAAGAAAAGGTTCCCATCCTGCAGGGCTTGCGGGTAGGAGCAGGACTGAAAATTACAATTCTTTGCAGAAGCGGGACAGAAGCAGTCCCACTCCTGCAAAGAATTGTAATTTTCAGCGCAAACCTCTACCTTGAACCCCCCTCCTCAGAGCGTCTGCATCAGCCAACATGCACCTCCGAGATTTTGTAACTACGCATCAAAACGACTCAGACATTTAATGAAAGCGACACAGACAATAAGGGCCGAGATTGGTCCTCTCTACCCACCGTTCTACATACATTTCCGGTACTCCACTTTCCCGCTCACCTTTTACGTCTTCTCTTTCGTTTCTTTACCAACATTTGCACCAGCAGCAATTTCGCGACTCAACGCCCCCTAGTGTTGTGGTGGTGAATTACTTACACAGATCTGTAAATCCAAAACGAAGGCGACGGTGGCAGTGTGCGCTGAGTCGACGCAGAACTATAATTCGGTCTTTAGGGTAGATCAACGGACCTTCTATCCTTATTGTAAACAATTAAGGTGTGTTAGTTTGAGTGCCGTTAGTTCGTCCTCTCAGACAGAGATAAAGTGAGTCACTAGTGCCCTGTCAGAAGTGAAGAAGCCTCTGGATGAGTGGTTAGGCGTGTCCTTTTATAAACTATGGTCCATTTTCACAGAATTCCATTTTGTTTACCACAGACTGTTTACAGCTCCAGTTAGACATGCCTCAGATGTGTGTGCTTCTTTAAATGAGAGTCCACACAGCTCATATGCTCCCATCAATATATTGTGTACTTTTTTCTGCGGCGTATGGAAAATATCTTCTAGGAGCATTTGAAGAGTCCTTTTCTGGCTGGTGCACACTTGGTTTAGGACACTTTCTCTCTCCTCGTGATAGATTTGAGCCCCCCGCTGAGCTGTAGAGGAGGGGGATCAGTGAGTGGGCACAGTTTGGCCCACAGCAATGAGAACTTTTGGAAGTATTGCAAACGACAAGAAAGTACTGAAAATCATTATTTATTGGCAAAAAGGCGGTTTGGAGTGTGAGCCGCTGCTTGGCTTAGCAGTCAAATGGCAGAACGTGCATCGGGGTCTCGGCCAGCTCCCCGTATTTGTGTCCAAATATCAGTGACCGAGTTGGTGGCCACAGCTGGACTGTCCACAGCTGATCCAAGTTGAATAATGTGAGTTTAAGCGATTGTCCACAGTGAAATGTCACGTCCCACAGCAGAGCGCAGACTGTCTCCTGTACATGAATGTCACGGAGGCTCATTAGATTTAGGCCCGTCTCTGTCTGCGTCATTTAGCTCACAAGACCAGACCGTGGACGCGAGATATGTCCCCGATAAGGGACATAGGACACGAGTGAGGAGACATAGGACACAAGTGAGGAAAATATGACAGACTAGGTGCTATAGAAGACAAGCTAGAGGACAGGGGACCTAGTGAGGACATAAGGACACAAGTTAGGGGACAGAGCCGCTACTGAGGACAGGAGAAGGGACATAGTCCAAGCTAGGAAGCAGAGGAGGCAAGGAAGTAAATATAAAACAATCAAGGTGACATAAGAGACAAGTTAAAGTGAGGAGACACAGGACAAAAGTGAAGGGACATAGAACAAGCTAGGGGACAGAGGACACAAGGTAGGAACCATAGGACACAAGTCAGGAAATACAGTTACACGTTATGGTAAAAAGGACACAAGTGAGGAGATTAAGACACTAGTGAAGAGACAAAGACACAAGGGACGACACAAGGACACAAGCTAGGGGATGAGGACACTAGCGAGGAATCATAGGACGCATGTTAGGAGATACAGGACATAAGTGACGAGACACAGGACACAAGAGAGGACAAACAGGACACAAGAGAGGAAACGAAGAAACATAGAAGGAGACGGAGGACACAAAGATGGAGATAATAACAGATTATGAAGAGATGAGGATACAAAAAAGGAGACATAGGACACAAAGAAGGAGATTAGGACAGGCTATGAAGAAAAGAAGACACAAAAGGGAGACACAGGACACAAAGAAGGAGATAAGGACACATTATGAAGAGTTAAGGACACAAAAAGGAGACATAGGACAGAACAAAGGAGATTAGGACACATTATGAAGAAATGAGGACACAACAAAGGAGACACATGAGACAAAGAAGGAGGTAAGGACAAATTATGAAGAGATGAGGACACAGCAAAGGAGACTAGGACACAAAGAAGGAGATTAGGACAAATTATAAAGAGTTAAGGACATAAAAAACGAGACATAGGACACAACGAAGGAGATTAGGACACATTATGAAGAGATGAGGACACAAAAAAGGAGACATAGGCCACAAAGAAGGAGATTAGGACACATTATGAGGAGATGAGGACACAACAAAGGAGAGATGGGACACTAAGAATGAGATTAGGACACATTATGAAGAGATGAGGACAAAACAAGACACAGGACACAAAGAAGGAGATTAGGACACATCATGACAAAAGAAGGATACAAAAAAGGAGCCATAGGCCACAACAAAGGAGATTAGGACACATTATGAAGGAAAGGAGGATACAAAAAAGGAGACATAGGACACAAAGAAGGAGATTAGGAGAGACTATGAAGAAAAGAAGACACAAAAGGGAGACATAGGACACATAGAAGGAGATTAGGACACATTATGAAGAGATGAGGACACAAAAAAGGAGATATAGGACACAATGAAGGAGATTAGGACAAATTATGAAGAGATTAGGACACATTATGAAGAAAGGAGGATACAACAAAGGAGACATAGGACACGAAGAAGGAGACCAGGACACATGATGAAGAGACGAGGACAAAAACAAAGACATAGGACACAAAGAAGGAGATTAGGACAGGCTATGAAGAAAAAAGGACACAAAAGGGAGACACGAGACACAACGAAGGAGATTAGGACACATTATGAAGAGATGAGGACACAAAAAAAGGAGACGCATAAGACGTAGGACATAGGTGAGATGACACTATAGTAAGGAGACAGAGCGAGGGATCATAGAGGACAAGGACGCTGGCTCCTTTCGTCCTGTCCTCATGTCCCCGGGGCAGAGACGAGCGTCAGACCAGAACACTGACAGTATTATCTGCTAATGCCAGAGAAGCGGTGGACAAAGGGGTCTGCGGGGACGTGGGAGCGTGTGCCGGCCCAGAGGACACCGTGGACGTTTTTAGACAAAAATAAACAGTGTTCATTTGAGTCTCCATCTTTGATCGATCGGTTCATTTTTGGAGACGGAGAATAGCCTGAGCTGCCTCGTGCTTTTAACAAATCTGGACACTCGGGCTCTTAGGACGGCTCCACGACCGCGACTTTATCTCTTATTACTCTGTGAGCTCATCGTGGCTCTGCTCTGAACCCAGACCTGTCTCTTTCTCTTTCTCTCTCTGTCTCTTTCTCTCTATGTCTCTCTGTCTCCCTCTCTTTGTGTGTTGTTTTCTCTCTGTTTCCCTCTCTCTTTGTCTGTCTCTGTCGCTCTATATCTCTCTGTGATACTCTCTCTCTCTCTCTTCTTCTCTCTCTCTCCGTCTCCCTCTCTCTTTGTCTCTGTCTGTCTCTCTCTCTCTGTCTCGCTCTCTGCCCCCTTTCTATCTCTCTCTCTGCCTGTCCCCGCTCTCTTTTCGTCTCTGTCTCTTTCTGTCTCCTTCTGTTTCTCTCTCTCTCTCTCTCTGTCTCCCCCCTCTTTCTGTCTGTCTCCCTCTCTCTGTCTGTCTTTCGCTTTGTCTCTCTGTCTGTCTCTCTCTTTCTCTGTCTCTCTCTCTCTCTGTGTCTGTCTGTCTCTCTCTCTCTCTCTCTCTCTGTCTCTCTGTCTCTCTGTCAGATAGCTCGGTCATTTGCTCAGTTCACATTTGTGTTGTGTTTTCAGTACAAAGAAAATCATCAGAAGCACCTGATGACACGTGTCAGTGGACTTTAGAGGACCTGCAGTGTTTAACAGTAAAATGAAAGTGAAAATAACTCTGTCAGTGTTTACAGAGTTTTACTCTTGTGTGGGGTAAGAACTACACACACACAACACACATTGCCGAAAGCAATGTGTTAAAATGTTGAATGTTTCATTTTCGTTTTTCACAGTCTGAGTCCCTCCCTTCACTCTCCATGCTAAGTCACTCCCCCTTCAGAGTGCTATCACCACACAATCAGTCAACACAAACAAAACACTACTTTTTCTGCCACCTAGGTCTGAGTCGCACTGTCCCACAAAAAGAGGCGTGTCATGTGTGTCACTAGGCAACTTCCTGATTCGGATGGATAATGGAACGCAGGGTTACAGCTAGGACAGAACGCTAAATTACTCAAAAATGCTGTGATGGGGTTCTTCCAGAAAACTCAGGCTTAGTCAGGAAATGCTTTTGGGTGCTTTATTGTGCTCTCCAAAAGGTGCCAAATATGAGAGGAAAAATATTTACAGTGGTTCAGCGAAAAAACAACAACAAAAAAAAGTTAAGGTTTGAGGCAAATTAACAAAAATTAGTTTTTGTTGGACTTCCCCTTTAAATTGCGTAGCGTTCGCTCTCTCACTCTGGTTCTCTCTGCACACGTTACCTCCACTGTAACCTGGTCACAACTGATGGCAGAGCTGCAGAGCGCACCTATATACCCCCGTTTGCCCCTCCCACATTACATAATCCCCTCAATAAATATGATTTACGCCATTTCCACAACAAAGGCTGCGTTCAGACTGCAGCCTGAAGTGACTCAAATCTGATTTTTTGGCCTCTATGTTCCTGTATCTGATCTTTTAATGTCAGTCTGAACGACACAGATCCGATTTTTTCAAATGTGACCCAGGACACTTGGATATGTGCTCCTGAAACCGATACATATCTGATCTTTTGACATGTGACTTCAGTCTGAACGGTCAAAGTGCATTCATCCACCTACACGTTATCAACAAACCACAAATGTCACTATTCTGCGCTGAAGCAGGTGAAAATTGTTAATGAACTCCATGTGACTGAAGTGAAGCACATCTCCACTCACCACTCTTGGCTCCGTCTCCACATCCACATGTTCCTTTCAATGGACGTTGCTGCCGCTGTCCCACAAAACACCACGGCCAAAAACCTCGTCCTTCTACTTCTCAATCTCCTCCTTAAAACAAGTAAGTTGTTCATGTTCTGGCTCCGGTACGAGAGGAACTTTAAAATCTCCAGGTGCTCAATGCTGCGTCCATGTTTGGACAAACTTCTGTAAACACAGAGACGCTCGCTGCGGTTGACGTCGTCATGTATCCAGTGCACATGCGGGACACTTTTGGGCCGTTTAATGTTCACACTGGAGATCACATACAAGTTGCATTTAATTGGAAATGTGAACGACCTCACAAAAACATCGGATTTCACAAAAAAATCGGAATTGAGTGTTAAAACCTGCAGTCTGAACATAGCCTAAATGGCCTACTTTCCATAAAAACAGTTATACACCTGTAATACCTTGCGTACAGAATGAACAGGTCTCATTTATAATTTCCGAGAGACAGATAATCAGTTTAATTGAGCATGCAAATGAATCGTAGCTCACATGATCCCCTGAACCCGTGCAACGGAAGGATTTAAGCTCGCAGCGTGGAGGGCGAAGGCGGCAGCGCGAGGGTAAGTGACTGACTGGTTTAGCCTGATTTTGATGGACCGAACAAGCACTTCTAACTGTGCACCCTTATGCCGGGCGTACACTGTGCGATATTTTCGGTCGTGTCACTCAGCCCCAGCTTAAACTGTACGACCAAATCACAGGGTTTAAAAGTTCACAGCTCACGAATCATGTTCTCACACTGAACGAACCGATGCTCGGATGCGACTTGCCTGCTCACACTGTACATTCACATAACGACCGGAGTTGTCAAAGTTGTTGTTCCGGAAGTAGAAAACCACGAAGAAGAAAACCACGGAATTAGAAAACCACAGATGTGCGGAGACACAATGCTGAGCCACTTCTGCGTCCGCGCATACGCAGTCTGCCAGATTCCGGCAAATTGGCTCGTGGAACAACTTCAACAGAGCGAAATCCTCACGAGAGGCGACTGGATTTCAAACAAGTTTGATTTTCTTGCGACCTACGAATGTCGATCGGGAGCTGGTCGTGAGCCATTAATCGGTTCTCTTTACCCCATGTAAACTACACGAAGCACGACACACGATGAAGCCAAAACTCGGCCCGATCCCCAAAACAGTCGCACGAGCGAAAAATCAGCTCAAAAAGGGTAAAAAATCGCACAGTGTACACCCGGCCTTAGTCGTGGCAAGACACGCACGAGGTGTTGTGAAAATGTATGTTAATCAGTGGTTTTGTTAAGAAATGGTATGGAAACGGGTGTGCGTCTTCAGGTGCTCTCCCCAGGGACGGCGTTCTTAGGGACGGGCCTGCTCTGTCACAAATGCGCGAATGAAATCTCAAACCTCTTCAGACGTGTTTTTTGACGAGGGAACAACGATTTTCTCTTTCATTTTTGTTTTTGTCACATTATTTTGACCTTTCCCGCATCATCTTCTTTGTCAAATCCGCACAGGTGTGAACGATCTCCAAGAAATCCAACAACTCTCCCGTCAGATGGGAGTGTTTACATGACATTTACATCATCTGATCACCCCAGAAGTGTGACAATCCTCCCGTCTCTGGTGTGTGTGAACAGAGACGCTTAAAGGCCATGTTCCCCTGGGCTGCTGAAGCTGTCTGCATCTGATTATGAACCACTTTAGATCTGGTTTTTTTAGCTTCATCCTGATGACAAACCTGTGCTCTGGACTGTGAGATGTGGAAAGTGCTTCTAATCTCATCCGTGTTCCGTTGCAGGTCAATAAAGTTTGTGTGAAGTGTGGGCACATGAATAGAACTTTCAGCCCGTCTGTTTTATCATGATCACATTTTTCGTGCATAAAAGTGCAGGATTTTTTACTCTAAACATTTGATGAATTACTAAACAGACGATGGTAAATAGTGACTAATGAAGCACTAATGATTCTAACGAACATTTCTAATCTCCATAATGTGACTGAGATGACGCTCTCTCTCCCTCCTCTCTCTCTCTCTGCCCCCCCCCCCTGTCTCTTTCTCTCTCTCTCTCCCTCCTTCCTCTCTCTCTCTCTGTATCTCCCTCCTTCTCTCTCTCTCTCTCTCTTCTCTCTCCCTTTTCTCTCTCTCTCTCTCTCCTCTCGCTCTGTCTCTCTCTGTCTCTCCCTCCCTCTCTATCTCTCTGTCTCTTCCTCCTTCTCTCTCTGTCCCTCCTTCTCTCTCTCTCCCTCGCTCTAGTTGTCTTTCCCTCCTTCTCTCTGTCTCTCTCTTCTCTCTCTCTGTCTCTCTCCCTCCCTCTCTCTGTCTGTCTCTTCCTCCTTCTCTCCGTCTCTCTCCCTCTCTCCCCCTTCCTCTGTCTCCCCCTTCCTCTCTCTCCCTCTCTTGCTCTCTCTATCTCTCTGCCTCTCCCTCCCTCTCTTCCTGTCCCCCTTTACTCTTTCTCTCTCTCACACCCTCTCTCTCTCCCTTCCTCTCTCTTGCTCACTCTGTCTCCACCTCTTCCTCTGTCTGTATTTGTCTCTCCCTCTCTCTGTCTATCTTTCTTTCTGTCCCACCCTCCCTCTCATTCTCACCCCTCTCCCCTTGCTCTCTCTCTTTCTCCCCTACCTCTCCGTCTCTCCTTCTCTCTCTGTCTCTCTCTTCTCTCTATCCATCTTCCTCCTCACTCTCTTTCTCTCTTCTTCTGTCTCTTTCTCTCTCTGTCTGTTTCTCCCTCCTTCTCTCTCTCTCTTTTGTCTCTGTTTCTCTCTTCTCTCTCTCCCTCCTCCCACTTTCACTATCTCTTCCTCCCTCTCTATCTGTCTCTCTTCTTCTGTCTCTTTCTCTCTCTCTCTCTGTCTGTCTGTCTCTCCCTTTTTCTCTCTCTGCCGCTCCCTCCGCTCTCTCTCCCTCTCTCCCTCTCCCCTCTCTGTCTCTCTCTCTGTTTCTCCTTCTCCCTGTCTCTCTCTTTTCTCTCTCTGTATCTCCCTCCCTTTCTCTCTCTGTCTCTCCCTCCCCTGTCTCTCCCTCCTTCTCTCTGTCTCCCCCTCCCTTTCTCTCCTTCTCTCTATCACTCTCTTGCTCTCTCTGCCTCTCCTTCTCTTTCTGTCTCCCCCTTACTCTTTCTCTCTCTTGCTTGCTCTCTCTCTCCCTCCCTCCCTTTCTCTTTCTGTCCCACCCTCCCTTTTTCCCTCTCTGTCTCCTCTCCCTCTCATTCTCACTCTGTCTCTTTCCCTCTCTGTCTGTCTCTCCCTCTCTCTCTCTTTATCTTTCTGTCTCTCTCTCTCTCTCCCTCCGTCCTCCCTGGGTCGTGGGTGCATCGCCTTTAGGTGCTGGAGGTGTTTGATTAGAGGATGCGCGGGTCGTGGGGTGCTCCTGACCTGTGCGCTGCGGCTCGTGTTCTCCTGCGTTAGCGTTGGCGACGGAGCGTTTCTTATTTCATCCTTGAGCGGGCCCCTTTATTACATCAGAGTCATTACGGGGCCCGTGTTTGTGTCTGGGTCACGCGGCGGAGAACCCGGCCAGGATCACATCTGCGCGGAGACGAGGGCGCCGCACAGATCGGCTCTCGCTGATTTGAAAACCAAAGCGTGGAGAAGTGAAGGCAGGAGAGCGCTTCTGTTTGAGACGCCTGAAGAGATTGACCACAACAAGTCCAGAAAACACAAGCATGGCACAAAAGGAGAGGACCGTATTCTCTGCACTATTAGGGGCTCTGGATTATAAAATGCACTATCATTGAATGGTCTATTTTCGAACTTTTTTCACATATAAACCACACCGGACTATAAGGCACATTAAACAAAACAACAGTTAGATAAGTCAGTCAAACTGTATTCAACTTTGTTCAACTGTAACGCATAAAAAAATACTGTCTGAGACGCTAAAATATTCGTGTATTCACAATAACTCATAATTGTTCAAACAGTTGGGCGATTTTGGTGTCCACACGACCACATCCCTCTCGTCATTATCCGAGTCAGTGTGGTTACTGTTCCCTGGCAGTTCAATGATGATTCTGGTCTTGGTGAAAGCTCGGACCACAGTTGATACTGATCCTTAGCCCGGGCGTCCACGATGCGTTGGCAGATCGTAGCGCAAGAGGCTCGGCGCTGTCTCTCTGTCTTGGTGAATGTGTGTTCTCCTTCTCATCCACTGCTCCCACGCAGCTCACACTTTCAAAGTCGGCATTGTAAGAGTGTCTCTTGAGAGGTGACATTTTGATATTAAAAGGAATCCATCCATCCATCCATCCATGTTCTTGGGCTTATCCGGGGCCGGGTCGTGGGGGCAGCAGTCTAAGCAGGGACTCCTAGACTTCAATCACCCCAGACACGTCCTCCAGCTCCTCCGGGGGGACCCCGAGGTGTTCCCAGGCCAGCCCAGAGACATAGTCCCTCCAGCGTGTCCTGGGTCTTCCCCGGGGCCTCCTCCCAGTGGGACATGCCCGAAACACCTCCCGAGGGAGGCGCCCAGGAGGCATCCGGAACAGATGCCCGGGCCACCTCAACTGGCTCCTCTTGATGTGGAGGAGCAGCGGCTCTACTCCGAGCTCCTCCCGTGTGACTGAGCTCCTCACCCTATCTCTAAGGGAGCGCCCAGCCACCCTGCGGAGGAAACTCATTTCGAGTGCTTGTATCTGCTATTACATTGTATTAAAATGAATCACAGTATGTATTACTCTGTGATACTCCTACGGGAGCCGTAATGCTGCAAGTGGAGCGACTTTGTAGTTTACTAAAGTCATACTAAGACACCCCAATAAATTCATATATAAGGCGCTCTGGATTATAAGGCGCGCAGTAATTTTTGGATGAAATTAAAGGATTTTAAGTGCACCCTATAGTGCGGAAAATAATGTACTCACACACTCTAGAAAGAAGAGGAGGACTAAGGGAGTCGTCACCCTGAGCCTCACTGAGTAGAGTGACCAGATTTTCAAAATTCTAAACTGGGACACACTTGGGTTGGTCTAAATAAAACTGTGAGAAGAGCGTGGAACATTGTGCTTGTTCTCGTGTCATGATCTGAAGGACTTTTTATTTGCTTTATGGTCATTTACAAACACAGTTTTCTGTTTCTTTGGCGAAACAAATGACCATTTATATTCCTCTTTACTGTTTTTGAGGATCAGATTAGTCAAGACTGTGATAGTCCTGTCCAGTTGATGATCTTCCTCCTTCTCCGACACTCTTCCCTTCTCCTCCTCAGCTGACAGACGTAAAGTGTGATGAGAGAATTCTCCAGCTGCTGCACAATTATCATCAGAACCACTGTGGAAAAATTTTGGATCATGTTTGTGTCCGTGGTGTAACAACAAACCAAGATGACAGAAAAGCTGGTAGCAGCTGAAGTGTGTTTTCTTCCGGTCGATGTAAATATGTTGGTGTCTCTGCCCAATCAGAACATTCTCCACCCCCAGACTCTGAGCAAAATTAAATAAAAAATGATTTAATGTGTTTTCCATGTAAACCTCAATACAGAATTATTATTTCCATGTAAATTTGAAGGAGACTATTTTAGTTCTGAACTATTTAATTCAGAATAATTAAAATGGAATTTAAAAACATCACGTAAACATGGCCATTAAAAAACTGTCCCTCCTCTCTCTGCCTCATTATTTTGGTCTTAAAATGTTCGTATTAACCCACTCTACGCTCAAGTTTGATTGACAGTGTTGCTAAACCAGTGGTGCAGGTGGGAGTAACCTTCAAACCTCACTCCTCATTGGTTTTTTGGTTGCTATGATACTCATGGATGGAATTCCAAATATGGATCTGGCTCCAAATTCACCCCTGCAACTTCTAACTACAACAAGCTTCATTTGACTGGAGCTGGACTCTGTAGGTGACGTCACACTCACTAAGTCGCTTCTTTATACAGTCTGTGATTGATATTTGCTCAAGTGAGTAATAGTAATATTAGTATCAATTAGTATCTAGGTTTCGATACTTGTGACAGCCCTAGTCCAAAGGAGGAGGAGGAGGAGGAGGAGGAGGAGGAGGGGTGTGCTGATTCAGCCTGTGTCCTGTCCTGTGGTCAGCACTCACATGATGAAGAGCGTCCTGATGGGGCTCTTGGCACACACACACGTTTGTTTATGGGCCCTCTCCAAACCAATGCACTTACTCAGAGAAGAGAGAGGCCCGAGCCAGAGGCCAGAGCGAGAGACCTCCCCTGGACCTCAGTGCTGAGGCTCACGAGAACCTCAGTCCACGGGAAGTGTACACAAACTTCTACTACACAGACTTTTGAATGAGAGGAGTGTTTGTGGAATTGTTTTACAGGAGCTACTGCAGTATTGATGAACACGAGATGTAAAAGGCACAGTTTTACTTTCACCAATATGAATACTTTTAATTATTCTGTCAATCCTTAGTTTCAAGGAGGATCTGACAATGAATGAATGAATGAATGAATAAATAAATACACATTTCTCATTTGTATACCGTATTTTCTGGGCTATTAGACGCGCTTTTAAGTCTCTAACCGCATCAAAAAACGACCGCGCGCCCCACAATCCAGAGCACCCCATACACGAATCCACTCGGGTGTCCCAGCATGACTTCAGTAAACTACAAAGCCGCACCACCCACAGAACACACAAACACACAAGGAGCAAACAGTGACCGCACAGCGAAACACACCCACAGACACACTCATCACTCCACACCAACGAGGAACGGAGGAAGGAACTAAAAAGTGCAATGTGCCACTTCTAGACACAACTGAACAACTGAGTCACTGCGAACACGCCGACAATCCGTTGGTCCCAGACAGCACCCTCCCTACACGCCACAACTGAACAAAGCCCAGAGTCACCGTGAACACCACAAACACCACTCACCCATCACACTGTTGGGTTTCCTTTAAAGTTCCACGTGGTTTATTTTTGAAAAAAGTAAAAAAATAGACCATTTAATGACAGAAAATACGGTACATAGATCGGGTCCATCTATTCTTTTTAAAATCAAATAGACAAGGCTTTAAATTAATTTCATGAATGTAAAGACACACACACTTACACACATAACACAATATAATACAAAAATTAGCCACATTTTTTCTCTGTGGTTTGAACTCTACTCCAAAGCACACGCTTCTACTGACACAGGACTGTGACTTGAGTTCTTGGGATTATGACTGTAATGATTTGCATCAAAGTTTTGTCATGGCATTTTAAAAGCAAAAAGGATCTTATGTACAAATCTTATGTAAAAATCTTATGTACACTTATATTTGCCTCTCCAACAAATCACAATGAATACTGAGATCGTACCGTGAGACACGGACCATGATAATATCACACTGTCAGATTTGGATTTCTTTAAATGTGTCCATTACACGAACCGCATAAACAATTTTGACATAAGATTTAATTTCCCTAACCTCTGTGCTTCTATAAGAAGCAGAAATGCTCCAATCAAATTATCACTACTTCAGCTCCTGCAGCCAATCATGAATCAGTGAGAGTGAGAGTGAGAGACGATACCATCCTCTACTGCTCAGGTGAACACCAAAGGCAGTGTGCCTGCATCAAATGAAACTGTCGCTTAACATACAAAAAATTAATTTATGATATTTGCAAAACGTACAAAATCATTTACAAATGATACTCAACAATACAGCACCAGAAAGAGCAACTAGACCACCATTTAAACAGAAATCACATAAAAAAAAAAAAAAAAAAAAAATTTAAACAGATTATCCAAAGTAATCGCATTTAAATATAAACACAAAAACTGTTTTTTTTTTTTTATTTTATATATATATATATATATATATACATATATATATATTATATATATATATACATATACACACAGCTGTACTGTACTACTCTATTGAGATTTGGGGCAATACATATAAGACTAATACTAATCTAATCTTTGCAAAAAAAAAAAAAAATGTGTTATTTACAAACCTTCAAACGCTGAAATTTACAATTTAGTCGACCTTTAAACTTTGACAATCATGTTCATATACATATAACAATCTCCTGTCAAAATCATTACAGAATATGTTGAAAATCTGAAATGAGCTCAGAGGTACAGCCATGTTTAAACACTGTGAAATGTTGTGTGTCTGTTAAAGGGCTGGAGCTCTGGAACAAACTGTACAGAAAACCTACAATTGTGCACCACATTGTTCCGTTTTATAAAGAAGTTTAAATGTTTAACTCTGGGCAGATACATGAATTATGAGACTTAGTTTAGACTATTGTACTTTGCATTGCTGTATTGTTACTTATTTGTTTGTTTCCTCTTGCTGTTTTTATGAAGATGAACTAATTTCATGATGACACTATGAAAAAGGAATAATAAAGACAGAATGAGCTCAAACTTCAGCTTCAGTTAATGTATGTTAAATATGACTGTCTGTGGAGGAACATCAGAATAAACCTGTGACCCAAACTAATCAATCAATCAGTCAGCAGTGTTGGGGAGTAACAGATTACATGTAGTGGGATTATGTAATCAGAGTACAAATTATGAGTAACTGTATTCAGTTAGAGTTACTGTTTCAATGAGTGGTAATTGGATTACAGTTACTTTGTTGAAATAAATGGATTACACAGCGGGATTTTCCTGTTTTCACATTTTGGGCTAAACTAGGACTAAAAGCAGGACTAAAGCAGGACTAAACAATATGACACTTAACAGTAGGTGGACATAATTTAAGGCAGCAGTGATCTCATATAGAAATAATTACTCTATCAATAATATTTTTTATATGCTTAAGTAAAGACTGGGCTTTTTATTTTCTTTTAGCAGACAAATCAAAACATCTCATGTTAAGATTTCCTGGTCTTTGCTTCTCTACAACAAATTTATTCATGGAGACTTGGGCTCAACAGACAATTTGAAGAGAACAAACAAGAATTTTCAGGATGTGGTTGCTACATTCATGTAGTTTTAAAAAGCAAGACAATATTAAGTAATCCAAAGTATTCAGATTACGTTACTCACTTTAAGTAATTTAATGAATTACGTTACAAACTACATTTTGGGGTGTGTAATCTGTAATCTGTAGGGGAATACATTTTAAAAATAACCTTCCCAACATTGTCAATCAGTGAGTGAATTCTGGATGTTCTGAGCTTTCACACGAGGCTGGTGTGTCCATCTCTTGTTTACAGGTGTAATGATCATTATATTGTGACCACTGATGATTTTAATTAATGCAAAATGATTAGTTAGATGTGGATTAAATCATTGATGATTTTAAATGATGATTTTTGGATCATGATTCAATTGGAATTATTTCTACATTTGTACTTCTACTTGAACGTTATGTTTTATGTATGTAGTTTTATGTATTTATTTAGAAACGTGCACATTTACACTGTATTTCTCTCCAGTTATTTACATTATGGAGCAGGAGCATTCAAAAAGGGCTTCTTCTCTGTTTTTACGAGGTCATCCCAAAACTACAAACTACTTCTCGCTAACATCCAAATGTGATTCGAGCAGGTATGTTGAACCTGCCCTCCCCGCTGTGGGGTTTTGTTTGCCGTGCCCTCACAGGGGGAGGACAGCTGAATCTCTGGAAGTGCTTTTGTGAATATGATCGAAAAGTCCACATGTGGGCGCTGAACATGAGCCTAAGATCATCTCAGCAGAAGAACCCTGCAGGTGTTCCTCTTGAACTGTGCTCTAGAGCAGTGTTACAATCCAAACTCAATTGTCTCTCACCACCCCCCCGAACTGGAGTTTTGTTTGATTCACACAAGTTTAACACACAAACTGCAGATTTAGGTTGAGCTCTTCACTCAAACTGAAAACACTCTGTTCCACCTTGTGATGTCAAGAGGTAATACAGGAAGTGCTCCATGTGTTTGAGCACTACTCCATACACTTTCACTAGTTGGAACATTTCAACTCTGGAATTAACAACCTTCACTAAACAAAGGCAGCTGGATTTTGTTCTTAATTTTGTTGTTAAAACTCCCCTTTTTACCCCCAATGAAGTGTTATACATCCTTTTTTTTTCACTACAACCTGTTATTTCACAATCTGCTGCTGTAGTTGTGTCATATGGCTGTAATAAAAGCTACAGGACCAGAATACACATGAAATAAATCAATAAATAAAATTTATAAATTAAATTAAATTCACACTCTTTCATACAAAGCACACAGCAAACATGTAAAAACAACTTTTTGAACATAAAAAATGCTTAATTTAGGGCCTTAGCTACAAAAGTGCAAAATATCAGGTCTGTAAGTAAACTCAAATATCCTTATTGCCTCAAAACAAACAAACAAACAAAAAAAGTGCAATGTCCCCATGACTTTCCTGGTGTCAGTCATGGAAACAGCTGGTGTCAGGTCCAGGGCACAGAGCCACATGACTCCCTGCATTTCCATGGGCTTTATTACATTTGGATTTGGACATTTGGACTGAAATAAACCTGAAAATAAAAATATCAAGAGATGCACAATTACACAGACCAAGATGTGTAATTTTCCATTTATTTGAGAAATATCTGCACTTAGAGTGTCTTTTTTCAATTGTTACGGACACAGACGCTCAGAGCATCGACCATTTTGACTCACTACACTCTTTGGCAAAGTTAAGACCAATCAAAATGGACGGAGAGCATGAGTTTGGTGGAAAACAAAGTTCTGTCTGTATGTAACGTAGGATAATGTTGTAAATGTTCTTGGTAAGCCTCTTTTCTCTAACCTGATTCATCAGCCGGTTTCACTTCATGGAAACCGTCTGACCTCGCAGCATTAGGATTCGTTCGCTCGATGGTAGACGGGCACTTTTTTTATTTAATCAATCGCAATGACATTTGTAATGCTCCCATTGGAAGAAGGGCACTAACGTCTTTCCCCTTGATAAAATTCACCAAACATTCTCTTTGTTCCAGCTTTAAATCCTCGATCACGGGAATCATTGCCACAGAATGTCTGTCTTCGTCTACATCCATCTCGACGCTTTGTTTACTGTTGTGCTGTTCCACAAAAGGGACACAGACAGACATGACGAGTTTGACGTCATGACTTCACAGCTCACAGCTGATTGGCTGGTGCGCAGTCTACAACTTCCAGGGTTTTTGCAAATCGTCTATGTATTCTGATTCCTGACCTAGTTGCGGGGGAGAGAAATGAAATTGAGCGGACATATTAGTTTTCACAGCTTTTCAATGGAAAAAAGTACGTTTTTATTTTTCTGGTTGGAAAGTTATGCATGGTTATATAGAACATATTCAGATGCATCGTACTTTTTGCGTAATATCAGCCCTTTAAAAACGCCTGTGTAGAAACTAGGGATGGGCATGATTAGTCGACTCATCGATAATTGATCATTAAGAATTTCATCGATTATGTTAATTTCTAATCGACAAACCGAATGTAGGTTTCTGGGTGTGGATGAAGCTGTGTCTGACAGAGCAAACACTGGAGCTGCGGCCTCAGTCCCTCAGTACTGGTTTAGACCTGGTTTAGATCTAGTTTAGACCTGGTTTAGTCCTGGTTTAGATCTAGTTTAGACCTGGTTTAGTCCGGGTTTAGATCTAGTTTAGACCTGGTTTAGTCCTGGTTTAGATCTAGTTTAGACCTGGTTTAGTTTCCGGCAATGAGTGGAATTACTAAAAAAAAAAAAGAAAAAAGGGGGATATAGCCCAAAATATGAAAACAGGAAAATACCGCCGTGTAATCCATGTATTTCAACAAAGTAACTGTAATCCAATTACTACTCATGGAAACAGTAACTGTAATTGAATACAGTTACTCATTATTTGTACTCTGATTACGTAACTCCGGTACATGTAATCTGTTACTCCCCAACACTGTCTGTCACAGAGAGAACACTCATATTCCCCTGAGTTGTGTCCTTTAGTCCGACAAAAACTGAACCACATCAGCGACACAAGAGTGTTTTTTATTTTTTTCTTTGCTTAGTTTATGCAAATTAGCCATGCAGTTTTAAGTTTCATTTCTACTGCGCAAAGCTGCATTAAACACATGATAATGTCAAACGGGCTGATGTGACCCTAGAGTGGTGATGTTTATATGTTGTAAAGTTGAGTTTATTTATGCAGATTAGTAACAGTAATAATAATGATTATACTTATTATATAAAAACTTTAATGATTAATCGAAAATCAATCGTTAATTCTCCCGACGATCAATTAATAAAATTTGATCCGATGCCCGTCCCTAGTAGAAACCCTCATTCTTCTTGTGTGTCCTGCTCTGTGCTCGTACGTCTGTGGAGTTGGATGGAAAATGCTGCAGGTGCTGGTGTCACACTGTCCACACACTCTCCTGTCCCATGGTGCTCAGCTGAGGAGAAAATGAAGTCCTCTGGCTACAGCGCACCAGGCTAAACAATCCCATATCTGTGTGGTCCTCGAACGCACCACCATCAAATCAATGCTTCCCCCCACACCTTTTCATCATGAGCCGACTGGAAGAAAATACATTATTAGACCACTTTCAATGCTTTTGATACAAGAAACAAGAGTATATGACAGAAAACACAGTGTCCTGCGTTAATATCACTTACTTTTGGTACTAGTGTTGTCACGGTATGATTCACGATACGATTCACTTTCAATTCTAAGGAATAAACTCATTACTCAATATTGATTTCGATATCACAATGGTAATAAAAACACTGCTCCTTTAGACAATAGACTGTGTTGTTCTGATACAGCTCATGATCATTCTAAATCTATTCAGGAGAGGGTCATTTCTTTAACTTATACTGCACCAAATAAAGTTGAAGTGTAAATACAAAGAAGCATTTATCATTTGTATCAATTACAATGATTTATTCACTAAAAATAAGAAATGTAAGTGTTGAATTCTTAAAATGATGGGCCACATTTTAAACAGAGCTGCTAAACTGGCCCGTGCCTGGAGGACTGAAGTGGATTTAGTGTTTAGTGACTTTTTAAAGACGCTTTGACATTTAAAGTGTTTATTTCAAAAGTGACATTTTGAATCTAACATAGATGCAGCTCATTGTGCAAAGATGGTTTGACTTTAAAGAATTATGACCTACAGTGAAAGAAAAAAAAACAGTCACACTCACTCCTCTCACTCCTCTCTCTCCTCTCACTCCTCTCACTCTTCTCTCTCCTCTCTCTCCTCTCACTCCTCTCTCTCCTCTCACTCTTCTCTCCTCTTTCCTCTCTTCTCTCTTCTCTCCCTTCACTCCTCACACACTGGGGCAGAGTCAGATCCATAGATATTCCATAGTCTCTTATCAGTGTAGAATGTCCTGTACACACAGTGTGTGCTCTGCAGCCCAGGGCAGCACACACTCAAACACTGTTTGACTAACACAACATTACACTTGATAATATCTGTTACTGTAAGTCAACCTGCTGACACAGACTGACACAGACCGACACAGACTGACACAGACTCACACAGACCGACACAGACTGACACAGACTCACACACACTCACACAGACCGACACAGACTGACACAGACTCACACAGACTCACACAGACTCACACAGACCGACACAGACCGACACAGACTGACACAGACTCACACAGACTCACACACACTCACACAGACCGACACAGACTCACACAGACTCACACAGACTGACACAGACTCACACACACTCACACAGACCGACACAGACCGACACACAGACTCACACAGACTCACACACACTCACACAGACCAACACAGACTGACACAGACCAACACAGACTGACACAAACTGACACAGACTCACATAGACTCACACAGACTCACACACACTCACACACACTCACACAGACCGACACAGACCGACACAGACTCACACAGACTCACACACACTCACACAGACCAACACAGACTGACACAGACTGACACAGACCAACACAAACTGACACAGACTCACATAGACTCACACAGACTCACACACACTCACACACACTCACACAGACCGACACAGACTGACACAGACTGACACAGACTGACACAGACTCACACACACTCACACAGACCGACACAGACTGACACAGACTGACACAGACTCACACAGACTCACACAGACTGACCACTGGACATGGATTTGATTCCATTCATTATTTTAGAAAACTGCTTCTGTACATACTAAGTTCTGCGTACTTAGTTCATATTTAGTTCAGTACTGCATGTTCAGTATGAGTATTTGTCATAAAAGCAACTGAACAAAAGTTCATACATGACACTCGTTTCCACAGGGTCACTGTTAAGTAAATCAGCCTCTGCCTTTTCTGTCTGTGTATGAAGATTAAGTAAAGAATTTTAGCAACTTAGGAGCCGTTAATTGGTCTATTATTGCCGGAGAGTGTCAGTTACAGTTCTGATGATTTTCATGACCCAGTGCTCCTAAACTCTTCCCTAAACTCAACACGAGTGTGGAACAGACAGAGACTTGCTTCATTCACAGGAAACATGCTCATCTCTTTAAGAAGAACTGAAGCCCTGTACAAACTCCTGCTCATGTTACAATGTGGTTCCAGCCACGAGCGCTTATGGGACGCAGTAATAACAACTTTATGTACAGTATTTGATATATATTTGATATGTATTGGCAAAGGAAAAATTCATGTTCTCAACAAGAGAAAAGTTTTTTTGTCATGTTGACAAAGTGAATTTTTCCTTTGCTGTGGATTCTACCTGCACGACTGAAGGATGTTACAAATATTTTGATATATATTGTTATTTACCATATTATGTTGTGATTTGTGGTGAGTTCTGTGGCTTAAAACAGTGAAATGTCTCAGTACTTATAAAGCAAAGAGAGGCTCACCTCATGTGGCCACACACAGGACATGTTCATTCAGCACACTCTCACTGTTTTGCCATTAAAAGTTATTAAATGTATGTGTATATGAATTTCTTTTGAGTGCTTTGTCTTCTTATCGTCAAGACAAATAATCTTGTGCAGGAGGAAGCACGTTCAGTGAAATAATCTGACATGAAACAGTGTCTTTAAAAGAAGCTACAATCTTTAAAAGAAAAAGCTACAATCCATTTACCAGAGTTTTCCTGTAACACTTCACTTCTTTTTAGATTCAGTGATACAGATTTGTTACTCAATTCTGTTTATTTAAAACATCCATAATCCATTAATTTATTTCCAGCCCTTGAACAATGACCACAGATGCTTCATTCTAGTCTAGAGGTCATTTATTTGAAGAGAACTTGTCCAGTAAAAAAGATCTTGCTGCATGGACAGATCATTTCACTACTTTTAATTATTAGATTTATAGATATATTAGATTTTAGTGTTTATATCTTATATTTTGGACAAGCTTTTTTGCAGTGTGGCTTTGAGTGGAGAGTGTAATGTAACGTCATCTGAATACTTTGGATTACTTGATTTGCTGTAGAGAAGCAAAGACGAGGATATTTTCACATAAGATGTTTTATCTGCTAAAAGAAAATAAAAAGCCCAGACTTTCCTTAACCGTATTAAAAATATTATTGATAGAAGAGGAGGAGACATGGTCCACGCAGCATGATTCAGTCCCATTAAATCCCGGTTTAGTCCTGGTTTAGACCAGGTTTAGACCTGGTTTGGACCTGGTTTAGACCTGGTTTTACTCCTCGTTTAGACCTGGATTTAGTCCTGGTTTAGACCTAGTTTAGACCTGGTTTTAGTCCTCCTTTAGTCCTGGTTTAATCCTGGTTTAGTCCTGGTTTAGACCTAGTTTAGACCTGGTTTTAGACCTGGTTTAGACCAGGGTAAGAACTGGTTTGGACCTGGGCTTAGACCTGGTTTTAGACCTGGTTTAGACCTGGTTTAGTCCTGGTTTAGACTAGAGCCCGACCGATATGGATTTTGCTGTGGCCGATATGAAACCGATATAATGGGAGTTGGAGCTGCCGATAGCCGATATAATCGCCGATATATTTAGTAATGTAAAAATTCACTGTAAATCTTGAATTGTTTAAAAAACTTAGGTTTGGCTCTAGTGGATTCCAAATTGGGTTTATTTAGGAAACATTTATTGTTATTCTGAGTCTTTACATCATATTTACATACAGTAGATTGGCCTAATGGCATTTTTGCATCACATTCTAGCTACTAGTGATGGGTATTCCAGTTGTTTTTTTTGAGAACCGGCTCTTTTGGCTCGGCTCACTAAAGCAGCTGGCTCTTTCAGCTCTTGAGATTGTTTTGTTGCAAGCAGGACTAAACCAGAACTGAACCAGGACTGAAAAAGGACTAAACCAGGACTAAAACAGATTTAAACCATGTCTAAAACCGGACTAAACCAGAAGTGTCTGGACTTGGTCTCTATCCCTCTCTCGAGCCCAAGATTAGTCCTGCTTTATTCATTTTATGCTGAACTGCAGCCAAATATGCATTTTTTTTTTAATCCTATGGAAACGCATATTTCTGAAAGTTTCGTTTTCAGCCGCTGCCGCTGTCAAACTACGGGTCTACATGCGGCATGAAGAGAAAAAGTGAGAAAAAGAGAAAACATGACTCCCAATAAGAAGCAGGCTCCCGTTGTTCGCTTCAAAGAGCCGGATCTAAGAGCCGCTTCGATCGTGACCGACCCATAACTCCTAGCTAGAAAATAAACTACCGCTATTATTTAGTCGTAAAAACGTGTGCACCGCGGTAATTAATTATATGCATAAATGTGGATCATTCACACGTCTATTCACAGCTCATTTACATATCAGTGCTGGTCCAGTAACAAATATACGGCCAATATAGTCACTTTACAATAGACCAATAGAAAACAGCCTGTTTATTTGCAGGAGCTACAGCAGCTAACCGCTAACAGATAACCAAAACTAGCTTCAAAGTTGATGTATTTCCAACACTCACCGCTCACACAGGCTCCTCCTCACATCACAAGTCTGCACTAATAAAAGTCCTTAATCCAGACTCAAACCGATTGTCCATAAAAAGAATATAATCCAATCTCTAATATAGCACGTGAGTGAAGAGACGTGACTCTGCGGGTGTGTTCAGGGACAGTACGGACACACACACAGACAAATTACCCTACAGATAAATACTGATGCAGAGCCACATATTAGGACATTTATCTGTCTGTAAATTGGATTAAATGAACAGAATGTAGAGAGTCTAAGCTTTATAACGAGGTATAACATGCTCACGGGAAATATCAGCCCATATCAGCAAGCATATCGGCCAATAGCCGATACGTCTCCAGGTGCCCATATCGGCCGATAATATCGGCCAGCCGATATATCGGTCGGGCTGTAGTTTAGACCTGGTTTTAGACCTGGTTTTAGACCTGGTTTAGACCTGGTTTAGACCTGGTTTTAGACCTGGTTTAGACCTGGTTTTAGACCTGGTTTAGACCTGGTTTAGACCTGGTTTTAGACCTGGTTTAGACCTGGTTTTAGACCTGGTTTAGACCTGGTTTTAGACCTGGTTTAGACCTGGTTTAGACCTGGTTTAGACCTGGTTTTAGACCTGGTTTAGACCTGGTTTAGACCTGGTTTAGACCTGGTTTAGACCTGGTTTAGTGTCCGGCAATGAGTGGAATTACCAAACAAAACAAAACAAAAAACGGAATAGCCCAAAATGTGAAAACAGGAAAATACCTCCATGTAATCCATTTATTTCAACAAAGTAACTGTAATCCAATTACCACTCATTGAAACAGTAACTGTAACCGAATACAGTTACTCATAAGTTGTATGTCATGTAATCTGTTACTCCCCAACACTGACTACACTTCATACTCCTCTTTAATAAAACACACACTGTATATTCTGTAGATGGTCTTGTTTCTCTCTCATGTGAAAGCTCCTGGACGTGTTTAAAATGCTCTCAACATTTTTTATTATTTTTTTTCAGCTCAGGATCAAATAGAATGGTGATTGCGTCTTCCTTCAGATTCCTGCTCCTACGACCTACACAACCTGCCAAGAGAGAGTAACACAAGAGCACACATCACACACACGCGCACACACACGCACACGCACGCACACACACACACACATGCACACGCACGCACACACGCACACACATGCACACACATGCACACGCACGCACGCACACACATGCACACACACGCACACACATGCACACGCACGCACGCACGCACACACATGCACACACGCACGTACGCACATGCACGCACTCACACACACGCACGCACACACACGCACACACATATACATACACATACAGGAGAGAAGGGGGGAAAGAGAGAAACTGAAGAAGAGAGGAGAGAGAGAAGGAGAAAAAGTGAAAGAGAATCAGGAATCAGAAAGACTGAAAGATATAGAGAAAGATTAGAGAGAGAAAAGGGGAGAGAGAAAGTGACAATGTGAAAGAGGACAAGAGAGAGAACGTCTGAAAGAAAGAAATAATGAGAGAGAGAAAGGGAGACAGAGGGAGAGAGACTGATGGAGAGAGGAGAGACAGAGAAAGAGAACAAGAAAGAGTGAAAGAATGAGAGAGAAAGAGAATGAAAGGCTAAAAGATAGAGAGAATGAGGGAGAGAGAGAAAGAGAGAGAGAAAGGCAGAGAGAAAGACTGATGGAGAGAAGAGAGAGAGAAAGAAAGACTGACAGATGGAGAAAGAGTGACAGAGGGAGAGAGAGAGAAAGACTGAGACAGACGGAGAGAAGGAGAAAAGTGAAAGAGAATGAGAGAGAAAGATTGAAAGATATAGAGAAAGAATGAGATGGATGGAGAGAGAGAAAAGGGGAGAGAGAAAGAGAAAATGTGAGAGAGGACATGAGAGAGAACGTCTGAAAGAAAGAATGAGAGAAAGAGAGAAAGGGAGACAGATAGAGAGAGACTGATGGAGAGAGGAGAGGTAGAGAGTACAAAAAAGAGTGAAAGAATGAGAGAGAAGGAGAATGAAAGGCTAAAAGATAGAGAGAATGAGGGAGAGAGAGAGAGAGAGAGAGAGGGGGAGAGAGAAAGACTGATGGAGAGATGAGAGAGAGAGAGAATGAAAGAGTGACAGATGGAGAAAGAGTGACTGAGAGGGAGAGAGAGAGAACGGGAGACAGAGAGAGAGCAACTGATGGAGAGAGGAGAGATAGAGAGAGAGAGAGAGAGAACAAGAAGGAGTGAAAGAATGAGAGAGAAAGAGAATGAAAGGCTAAAAGATAGAGAATGAGAGAGACAGAGAGAGAGAATGAAAGACTGACAGATGGAGAAAGAGTGACTGAGAGGAAGAAAGAGAGAAAGACTGAAGGAGAGAGGCAGAGAGAGAGAGAAAGAGAGAGAGAGAAAGGGAGAGAGAAAGACTGATGGAGAGATGAGAGAGAGACAGGGCGAGAGAAAGAAAAAATGTGAAAAAGAAAGAGAGAAAGACTGATAGGGAGAGGAGAGAGAGAGAGAAAGACTGACAGATGGAGAAAGAGTGACAGAGGGAAACAGAGAAAGACTGAAGGAGAGAGGGAGGAGAGAGCCAGAGAAAGAGAGAGGGAGAAAGACTGAAAGAATGAGAGGGAAAGAGGGAGGGATAACAAGAAAGAATGAAAGATAATGAGAGAGAGAGAGAGAGAGAGAAGAGAGAGAAACGCGAGTGATCATGAGAAAAAAGAAAGAGAGGGAGTGATCCAGAGAGGGAGGTAGAGAGATAGAGACAGGGCGGTGGGATGTAAGGGGCCCTCCGGAGCACAGGTACAGATCAGGACATGGCAGACCTGACAGGTGCTGCTGCTCCTGACACTGTGAACAACAACATCCACACCATCCACACTTGTTTATGTCGTGTGTGTGTGCGTGTGTGTGCGTGTGTGTGCGTGTGTGCGTTCATATGCGTGTTCGTGTGTGTGCGTGTGTATGTGTGTGTGCGTTCATATGCGTGTTCGTGTGTGTGCGTGTGTGTGTGTTTGGGACAGTGCATTTTAATGAACACACACGATAAACACACGGCAGGAAACGCACCTCGACTTCCATCCTGCGTTCTCTGTCACAAACGTACTCTCTAATGAACAAAACCAATTTATTCTGATACAGGAGGCGAGGTGGGTCTTGCCCAAGGACACAACAACAGCGTCACCAGACCCGACACTGCCCCGCTACAACGCATCACTACGCATGACGTATTCCAATCGCCGAAAACAACGTATCAACATGTTTTATGAGTTTCGGCGGCTTGTTTTTGACGCTCTGAGCCTCCACTCCCTTTGCTCTCTGCGCTAACTCACTCCCCCTTCAGAGTACCATCACAACACAATCGGCGTGCGTCCCGCTAATGAAAGTACCGCACATCAAATCAGGTTTGTCAAGTTGTTGTGTACACTTTTGTATTGTGTTTTTGTGTATTCATGGAGAATTGTTGGGTGGGAGAGTGGGTGACGGACAGTTTGAATAGTGCCTGAAAGAGATCACTAGATTACTCAAGCATGAATGGATGACAGTTAAAAGCTCTTCAGACATGTTTTTCATGAGAGAACAACATTATAACTAGGTAGATAGATCTTAAAAGTGCACTGTGTAACTTTTTGGGTTGTCCATCATCTTCTTGTTTTTAATTCTGAATTAGTTGTTCTGAATTAAATAGTTCAGAATTAAAATATTCTCCTTGGAGTTTACATGGAAATAATAATTCCGAATTGAGGTTTACATGAAAAACACATTAAATCATCTTTTATTTAATTCTGTTCAGCGTCTGGGGTTGAGGAAGGTTCTGATTGGACAGAGACACAAACATATTTACATCGACTGGAAGAAAACACACACTTCAGCTGCTACCGGCTTTTCTGTCATCTCAGTTTGTCGTTACTCCACAGACACAAACATGATCCAAACTTTTTCCACAGTGGTTCTGATGATAATTGTGCAGCAGTTGGAGAATTCTCTCATCACACTTTATGTCTGTCAGCTGAGGAGGAGAAGGGAAGAGTGTCGGAGAAGGAGGAAGAAGACAAACTGAGTGTGAGGCTGCTCTACCTCAGCCCACTCCCACATCCCGCTCACAAATCCAAAGAAACGTGGTTGAAAGTCCGAAGCCAGGACTGGTGGAGCCGGATCGTCCGGATCACGTCAGAAGGACGACTCAACGAGCATGAACTGAACCACCGACATTATTTTTAAGAACAATAAATGTTTTGATCAAGGAATACATTCATTTGGCTTTAAAATTTGAATAAACCAAACACTTACTTTGTAATTAAAGGGCCTATCTCATGTAAAATAACTCTTTTCACATTGTATCTTCTGCACATAAACAAGCACAGTTTCAGTTGTGGAACATCCATTACACAATAGTTCTGAAATCTTACTGATTTCTTGGAGGCGTCACAGACCAGGAACTATGAAAGGCCGACTATTGCTCCTCCCCCCGCCCGTCCTGAGAAAGCACAGGCTCCGCCCTCCAAACGTGACATAGGCAACGAGTGAGCCGCCCTTCCTCCACCCATCTCAGGGAGGAAGGGGGAGACAGGCGTGACCCTGATAGTGGTAGAATAAACTTTTATTCATCATGGAGATACAGTGCGTTCAGCCGCATGTGTTGGACCCGGAATCGGACGAGGACTTTGAGGAGCACGAAGCTCAAGCACCGCGTCCACATCAGCTGAACATTACTGATTGGTAAAATATTAATAAACACTAGTAGATCAACTTTTTCGCTTTTGTTTAGGTGTTCATGTGGGAATTGTCAGCCAATGCGGGGTGGAGGCGAGGTGGAGGCGGTGGAGTGAGGGAGGGGGATGGTGCAATTTGTTAAAAAAACAAACAAACACAATATCAATCTAAAAACCACTTCAGCGACATATACAAGGCCCACACATCACTCTTAGAACGTAGAAAACTCTGAAAAGTTGATTTTGCATGAGATGGGCCCTTTAACTTTAATTCTGAATAATCACTTTCATTAGGAATTAAGAGTTTACAATGGTCTTTTTAAAGCGGAATTCATTTTTATTCAGAATTAAAGCTCTCATGTAAACGTGGCAAATGCTCTGCCTGGAATGTTCCGCAGTATGACATTAATTAAACAGCTCTATTTTACATATCCTGAATTCCAGGTGGTTTTAGAGCTCAAAAATACCTAGAAAAACAGGTATTCTGACTGTGAGTGGGGTCGTCTCTCCACAGATCTGACCTGTAACTTGGTCTGGTTTTGTCTCCATGAAGATAGAAAGGTTTAGTAATAGTAGCAGTAGTAGTAGTAGTAGCATTAATAGTAGCAGTAGTAGTAGCAATAGTTGGTGCCACTGCTGCATTTGAACATACCGGTGCAGTCGCAGTAGTGGCAGTAGCAGTAGTAGTAATACTAGTAGTAGTTGGTGCCATTACTGTATTTGGTGCAGTAGCAACAGTGGCAGTAGCTATATTAGTAGTGGTATTAGTAGTAGATGTTGTTGTAGTTGTTGTAGTAGTAGTTGTAGTAGTAGATGTAGTTGTTGTAGTTGTAGTAGTAGTTGTAGTAGTAGATGTAGTTGTTGTAGTAGTAGTAGTTGTAGTAGTAGATGTAGTTGTTGTAGTTGTACTAGTAGTTGTAGTAGTAGATGTAGTTGTTGTAGTAGTAGTAGTTGTAGTAGTAGATGTAGTTGTTGTAGTTGTAGTAGTAGTAGTTGTAGTAGTAGATGTAGTTGTTGTAGTTGTAGTAGTAGTAGTTGTAGTAGTAGATGTAGTTGTTGTAGTTGTAGTAGTAGTAGTAGTTGTAGTAGTAGTAGTTGTTGTAGTTGTAGTAGTTGTAGTAGTAGATGTAGTTGTAGTAGTTGTTGTAGTAGTAGTTGTAGTAGTAGTAGTTGTAGTAGTAGATGTAGTTGTTGTAGTTGTAGTAGTAGATGTAGTTGTAGTAGTTGTAGTAGTAGTAGTTGTAGTAGTAGACGTAGTTATAGTTGTATTGTAGTTGGTTTGGTCTCCATGAAGATAGAGACAGATAAAGCAATAACATCTCCAAAGGAATAAGTATTTGACCACCAGAAAAGTTACACAATGCAACTTTAAAACATTGCGCAAATCACATTCCGGGACATATTATTTTACACATTTTTAACTCTGCACACTCACTCAGCAGCTGCTATTTTCTCCATAACTTCAACCAGGGTCCAATCTGGTCTAAAACTTCAGAAGTCAAAGTCGGCAGAGCGTTCAAACGTCGACACGAGGCCTTCAAACCCTCGTGGGAGCGGAGGAGAGCTTTTGACGGTGCGTTCAGTGACACCTGGGAGAGTAGAACACAGGGAGAGGAGTGTGCTAGTTCAAAGACGAGGCCCGGTTGGACAGGGTGGGTCTGCTGATGCGTTCAGGGACCGCTGGGAGCACTGGGGGTGGGGGCTGGAGTGAGGGGAGGTGGTGGTGTGTTCAGAGACACCAGGGAGAGTGGGAGATGGGAGCTGGCAGCAGAGGAGGTCCAGCTGTGACAGTAATAAGCCCTCTGAGATATAAATGATAAAATATAAAACTTGTCAAAAGTGTTCACCTGGACTGACTCTACTTGGCATTTATATTTGAGGGAGATTAGTTTTAAAAACTACAACACGACTTTTGAAACTACATAAACTCATCTCTGGGCAGTAATGGCTCAGCAGTAGTGGGAGATAATGAAGTACAAGTAGTAAAGTACTGTATTTAAGTAATTTTTTTAGGTATCTGTACTTAACTTAAAGCAGAAATAAGTATCGTCAGCGGTAGTGCTCCCCCAACAGGTCACTTGTGAAAATGTACTGTCGTAAACACTCTCCCCTCCTCCCCCACGATCAGCTGCGCGCTCACATTTATTTTCACAAAGCCGATGTACAAAGTACGCAACAAAATATCTCAGGTGGGTAATGTTATTTTACTCTTTAAATAAATAATATAATTTTAAATTCCCCATGAAATTTCAACACAAATATGTTAAACATTCAGGCTGATTTTACATCTGGGCTAAACTTGTTCATTGCTGCATTTACAGACGACTGACAATACTGACAACAAAGAACACATCCTGCTGTTGAAGCATAGAACATACAGATGAAACATCAGTGTGTCAGTCAGATGCTGATCACACACAAATGCATGATCCTGTTTGATGCTGGTGTGATGTTAGTCATAGTCATACATCATGTCAGGGCTACATTTCCAAATTGCACTTGTTTTTGCTCAGTGACAACACGAGCTGTACACATCCTGCAGCAGACGAGACATGAGACACTCAAATCAAAGGATTTATACAAAATATACAAACGTGTCAATCTAAAGATTCAGCTTCAGAGCTGCACTGAAAAACAGAGCATGCTAAGAACAGCATCAACGAACAAGATAACGAGTACTAAAGTTAACAATTACTCAGTTTACATAACTATAACAGTGAAACAATGCACATGAAACTTACATGTTCAGCAACAATATCTGCAGATCTGTGTCACTCCTTCTCTTTCCTTGAGCTCTGTTATTCCTCAAACACCTTTCCCACATTGACTCCTGTGAGCTCGGGCTCTGTCCCATTCATGTTTTCTTTTCCAACAGACAACAGAGCCCTGAGAGCCGGGTCAGTGGCAGCTCTCAGGTTGTTGTATTGTCTTGATTGTTGCATGTCTGTTTTTTCCTCCCAGAGACGGCTGGAGGTGCCAGTGTAACACGCCAGAATGTCATATGGAACCATCAGAGGGTCTTTGAATGACATTACTTAAGGTAAAAATGTTATTTAATTCTGTTTTAATTACATTTTACAGTGCAAAATGTTTTTAATTGTTCTTCCCTACACTTAAAAGTATCTGTACTTTCTACTCCATTACACTGCAAATTTCTCTGATCGGGCCAAGATTTTAAAACTTATATCAGGTTATTCATCTTGTTTTCAGATTTATTATCTACTTAATAGTAGAGCCCGACCGTTATATCGGTTAGCTGATATTATCGGCCGATACGGGCACCTGGAGACATATCAGCTATCAGCCGATATGCTTGCTGATAGGGGCCGATATTTCACGTGGGCATGTGATATGTCGTTAAAAATCTTAGACTCTCTACATTCTGTTCATTTAATCAAATTTACAGACAGATAAATGTCCTAATATGTGGCTCCACATCAGTATTTATCTGCGGAGTCATTTGTCTGTGTGTGTGTCCGTACTGTCCCTGAACACACCACAGAGTCGCGTCACTTGCGTGTTTGTTTACACGCACAGACATAGGTCCAAACACTGAGATTATTTTCTTTTTACGGACAATTGGTTTGAGTCTGGATTAAAAGGACATTTATTAGTGCAGATTTGTGATGTGAGGAGGAGCCTGTATGAGCGGTGAGTGTTGGAAATATGTCGACTCTGAAGCTAGTTTTTGTCATTTGTTATGGGTTAGCTGCTGTAGCTCCCGCACATAAACAGACTGTTTTCTATTGGTCTGTTCTAAAGTGACTATATTGGCCGTATATTTGTTACCGGACCTGCACTGATATGTAAATGAGCTGTGAATAGACGTGTGAATTATGACATTTGCGCATGTAATTAATTACCGCGGCGCGCACGTATTTACGGCTAAAGGCTAATAGCGCTAGTTTCTTTACTAGTTATGGGTCTGTCGTGAACGAAATGGCTCTTAGAGCCGGCTCTTTGAAGGGAACGACAGGAGCCTGATCCTTATTGGGAGCCGTGTTTTCTCTTTCTCACTTTTTTTCTCTTCACACCGCATGCAGACTCGTGGGAGTTTGACAGCGGCAGCAGCTGAAAACTAAACTTTGAGAAATTTGTGTGTACATAGGATAAAAAAAAAACGTGCATATTTGGCTGTAGTTTAGCATAAAATAAATAAACCAGGACTAATCTTGGGCACAAGATAGAGACCGAGTCCCGACACTCAGTCTTGGTTCAGTTTTGGTTTAGTCCTGTTTTACATGTCACTTGGGAGCCAAAAGAACCAGCAGCTTTTAGTGAGCCAAGCCAAAAGAGCCGGTTCTCTAAAAAGAACTGGAATAAACATCACTAGTGTGTAGAATGTGATGCAAAAATGCCATTAAGCCAACCTACTGTCTGTAAATATGATGTAAAGAGGCAGAATAACAATAAATGTTGCCTAAATAAACCCAATTTAAAATCCACCAGAGCCAAACCTAAGTTTTTTAAACAATTCAACATTTACAGTGAATTTTTACATTACTAAATATATCGGTGATTATATCGGCTATCGGCAGCTCCAACTCCCATTATATCGGTTTCATATCGGCCACAGCAAAATCCATATCTGTCGGGCTCTATTTAATAGTTCTGAATTGGTTGTATAATCTTAAAAAAAGTGTCATAGATATTTCTTTGATGACTCAACTAGTCAGAAAATCTTAAATTTAGGCAATAAATGTGTAAAAGAAGATACAGACCACTTACCAGAGTTTTCCCCTGCAACACTTTACTTGTTTTAGATTTGTTTGATACTCAAGTATGTTTATTTAAGTACGTTTTTAAACAGGTACTTTAATACTTTTATTTAAGTAGACTTTGTCATGTGATACTTTGAATAACTTTTTATCTTTGTATCTGTACATGTACTTCAAAAATGGAGTACTTCATCCACCACTGCAACTAACTGTAAGGAGGGTTCGAATAGGGCCCAGGAGAGATCACTAAATTACCCAAACATGAGGGAACAGTGTTATATGTAGAACAATCCAGAAAGTCGATTTGACATAAGTCCTCTAGCTTTCCGTTTGTGACGTGCTAAACAAAAGAACTGAATCTGAAAAGAAACTGTGTGGTTTGGGATCGGCACACATTTGACAAAAGACTATTTTCTGAATTCTTGTTGAACAAATTGGGGATAATACAAAGATTAGCTGCAGCATTAGCTCTGATAGCGCACTATGCTAAGCTAAATGAACCATGACATCATTAGAATAGTCAGTGAGGCGTTATATTGTTCACAGAGCTCCGTTCGCCGCCCCCAAAGCCACTCACACAAACGGTGCAGCTCACCCCCATTTCCACTGATGTGCACCTCATTTCAAACAGAACGGTTTCCGTGGCGATTAGAATTATATTTGCTAATACGTTTGATTAGGTTTTATAATAGTGTCATGGCTTGAGGTATTTGAGAACAGGGTGGAAAACTGTGTGTTTTTAACCAAAACTTTGCAATTCCTCACGGCAAAGACTGATGCAAGAACGGAACCAAGCTGGACTCATGAATAATGAGCAAATGATGATCTCATGACTATAAGATACGACTGAACAC
Source organism: Boleophthalmus pectinirostris (assembly GCF_026225935.1). Lineage (NCBI taxonomy): Eukaryota > Metazoa > Chordata > Actinopteri > Gobiiformes > Gobiidae > Boleophthalmus > Boleophthalmus pectinirostris. The sequence goes on along the minus strand of NW_026571133.1, from coordinate 46,670,115 downwards.
ACAGCCAGGAAAATCATGGGTTTGTGCTGCATATTCACTGGTGGAGAGCTCCAGTATGTACACATGCCCTGCAGCAAACGGGCAGAAGAGAAGTGCCAGTCTGTGCCCACACACTCTTGCCTTTGGACACAACAACAAGTTTTTCTGGGTAAGAATCGATCCTCCAAACTTGGGGTTGGTGGACGAGTGTCTGTGTATGAACTGTTGTCACTGAGTTTGGAGCTTTGGTGGTTTAAATGACAAATTCAGTCACTCATATTACTGCAGTATCTTAATACTGCAATGCATCTGTGTTACTGCAGTACCTTACTGCGTCTGTATCACTGCGTGTGTGTCTGGTAGTTGGTGTTGAGGTGAGGTCAATATTAAACAAAGACTTGTTTCAAACAGGTGCTGCTAACAGAAGATAAACAACAATAATAACAGCTTTCCAGTGGGTGTCCACGTTTTTCTCCAAGTTGAACACGTAAAACTGCATCAGGACGGCTAGTGCGTTAGCCATGCCCATTTATATGCACGGTCTATGTGTGAAACATAATAGAACATACTGAAGTGTGGATGTGACGTCATATACGAGATCTGAGTGGGAGGTGGATGGATAATCGAACTATCGAACATCATTTCATATTATATTAAGTAAGCCTTTATTTATATAGCACTTTTCACAGATATATGTCTCAAAGACATTTTGTACAGAGCATTTATAGATTCATTATTCTTTTCTCTCCACACACCTGGTGATGGTAAACTACTATTGTAGCCACAGCTGCCCTGGGACAGACTGACGGAAGCGTGGCTGTCATGCCAATCTGTGCAATCAGCCCCTCCGACCACTACCATCACTCACACACACACCACTTTCATACTAGGCAATGTGGGTGAAGTGTCTTGCCTAAGGACATGACAACAGTTTTGTGAATGGCACTCCCTGTGGCACCTGATTTTCCCAGTGTCTCCCAGGTACCAAGTACTGACCAGGCCCAGCCCTGCTGAGCTTCTGAGATCTGACAGGATCAGGTTTTGATAAGCCGGTATGGCCATATTATTACTATTTATATGAACAGTTTGACATTCTGATGAAAGTTCCAAGAGAAACAGGATCCTTTTTCTTTTTCTTTTTTTTTATGTGCATAAAAGTGACAACAAATCATGAAATCTTGTTTTGGAAAACATGTTCCTATTCAGTCACTGGAATAATTTACCACCAAGATTGTAACTGCAGGTTTTCAAATGTGTGTGTGTGTGTGTGTGTATGTACGCGCGCGCGTGTGTGTGTAGAGTCTTGATGGGCGTTATGATAAGGGGAGTGGGTAAGAGTGTGTGTGCTTGTGTGTTTCATTGTATGTTGTTTGTAGAATAGTATTTGTATGATCTGACCTGAAGTAATATCTGTTCATTTATTTATAGTCTATTCATCTCTTATGTTATTAGGTTTAGATTTTTCAGACCAGGAGTTTGTTTTCAGACATGACAGTTTGGACTGATTATGAGCAGTCTTCCACAGACTGGTCACGTTTTTCTACCAGTGGAGGCAGGACGACAGCACCACCTGCAGTCCCACTTCCTCAGTACAGAATCCCAGGTGTGTCAAAGTAAAAAAGCCCCTCGTCCCAGTTTATCGTCCTGTGGGCACATTTCTGTATTTAATGTCTGTTCTGTCCTAGTCCCAGTCTAGAATGTACTTCTCTCTTTTTCATTGGTCAGAAACGGCCGATTATTGCCCGTTTTGGGTAGGGGTGTTGCTTCAGAGCGTTGTGAATGTATCTAATCAGAGTCGGCGTCAGAGCACATCTACTGGAGGGGCATGGGTCACCAGCAGGGGGGGCACTGCAATTTGAGAAATATTTTAACGCGGTGGAGTCATACAAAGCAGAAATGCTTCAAACAAGTTTTTCTTTAACAGTATTAGGCTAATTATGTGTTGTTATTATTATCATTATTATATTAAAATTATTATTATTACCTGCAATAGTTGTTGAGGCTGTGTGGTAGACGATACGCACACAAGACAATAATAAAAGGTTGAGGTTTATTAAAAAACAATAAGGCCTGACACTGGTTGTAAACATTAGACCAGTGTTTCTCAACCTTTGTTGAGCCACGGCACGTTTTTTACATTGGAAAAATCTTGCGGCACACCACTAACCAAAATGTTACAAAAATGACACTATATAAGTATATTTAATTACAATATAATTTCTACATTAATTTCTACTTACTCATTGTGAGACCTGCGCCTGTTTAGATGAACACAAAGCTGATATCCTGGCAGGAATAGAAGAAAGACACACACAAAGCTCTTCATCAACAGCTCTCAATCTCTCTCTGTTTTTAGTTTTTATAGCAGTTAAGCTTGAAAAGCTCTTCTTCTGGGTCAGAATCTTGTCCAGGGCCCATTTCGGAGTTTGCATTCGTCCATTTTAAAAAACTTTTCCATGACTGTCACCATGCACATGCGTTACTAATTCTTTTAAAGCAGGGGTGCTCACACTTTTTCAGCATACGAGCTACTTACAAAATGACCAAGTCATAAAGATCTACCTAATACAAAGCCAAACAAACTGCACTGAAACACTCTGTGCCCCTTTTTTGGACCCTCACCCACAGTTTGAGAACCCCTTCTTTAAGAGAACTTCCTCTGGCACGTTACACAAAACTGTGAAAAAAGTGAAACCTGTTTTTTAAAGTTCCAAACTGGAGTTACATTCTTTTCTGGTTTTGCAGTGATATTTACCAGCCTCTGCACGTTTACCAAACCAAACGCACATCGTGACAAACACAGATGCATTTGTGCACTTTTGTTAGACAAACTTCAGCCAAATGTGGCAGTAGGTCTGTTCTGTAGATCCGCTCTATGCTGTAGACCTGCTTTGTGCCAACACTGTAACACAAATTTAGACAGGTTTTTGCTCCACGTTTGGTCTTGCTCTTCTAATCAGCCGCACTGTGGGAGGGGCTTATTTTCGCTGTACGCAGGAAAGTGAGAGCGTGAAAAGGCGAGGGCGGCGTGCTGACGTGAGGCAGATGGACAAGTAGGATGTTTAGGAAGTTGAACCTGCCCTGTGATGCACGCTGGTACATGAGGGCACATGCTGTTGCAGACGAGCCGTGCATAGGGAGCGTGTGTGTTTGTGATGTGCCGTAGAGTCTCCGCGCGCTGCACTGAGACGCCCCACACGCTCTGGCACACCTGTACAGGTTTATTGCCAACAGCAGCGGCCTTAATGAAATATGATCACACTTGTTGAGTGTCAGACCTTGAGTGAGAAACAAGACCGAGTCCAAACGCGAGTCCGAGACGAGACACGGCGATCGACTGGTAGATCGGGATCGACGTATTGAGCACCCCTGATTTAAAGGAACGAGGCAATTAGCTGCCTGTCGCCACCCGGACGAATATTAGATCACTCTGCCAGTCATTATATACTACACTGTACTACAGCACGGACACTCGACAATGACATAATATTTGCAGGTAATAATTAATAAATTTTTATTTTTGAAAAAGTGATATTGGATAATTTCTCACGGCACACCTGATGATCTCTCACGGCACACTAGTGTGCCGCGGCACCGTGGTTGAGAATCACTGCATTAGACAACAGCCTCTTGTAAAAAACACCTCTGAACTAGAAATAGTCACGCATCGGACAGCATCAGGTCTGTAGTGGGCGTGATACGCGAGGGTACGCCGTCCAGTCCTAGAGAACTGAGACTTGAGGGACCGGGACTAAACCAGGACTAAAACAGGACCAGTGGCGTCTGGTGAAGGCCGTAACAAGTAATAAAGTGTCGTGAGTATACCACATGCAATTATTAAATGCTGAAATTATATATTTGTTTAAAATGTTGTTAATGAAGTCATGCAATTAATGCTTAACCACTGGAATCTGATATAAGTGTTTAAAGTGTTTAAGTTGTGTCTTTTTAAGGAAATTCTGTACAGAGCAGCTGACAAGGGGACATCCTGGCTGGCACCAAACCTAAATAGATCCGGTCATTCCCATAAACGGAGAGGCTTCAGGGAGGATCCAAGGAGTGAACCTGGTCAACATATCATTTGCATATTCATAACTGATGTTATAAATTTTTGTGTGAAGGTGGTTCATACCACCTGATTATAAATCCTATGTAAGCTGAAGGCCATCAGGGACAGTGATTTGACCCAGAGTTCTGTATTAGAATTGTATTGGATAGGGAATAAATTTTTGTGATTTCAATCAATCGATTCCAGTCTTTATTTTTCTGATAGAACATGCTAACACTGGTGATATAATTTTTTAGGAGGGGCACCAAGGTCAAAATTATAAATATATATTATGCATAATATATGTATTATATATATATAGGCTGTAGTATTATAACAAATACCAGAAACAGACATTTTGGTTAGTATTGGCTGAACAATATCGATCAGAGCACAATGAACAGCCAAGAGCAAACTTTATGCAACAACACAGCGTAACACGCCGCTCACACCCAGACCCAACAACGTCTGCAAAACTACAATACGAGGCTACGATCACAACATGAACACAGATGCCGCTCCTACAGCACACGACAGAACAACCAGAGCAGCTCCATCGCACCCACCAGCTCATTTACGCACTATTAACTATAACACTATAACACTATTTAACTATTACCACTATAACACTCTTTAACTATTAACACTATAACACTCTTTAACTATTAACACTATAACACTCTTTAACTATTACCACTATAACACTCTTTAACTATTAACACTATAACACTCTTTAACTATTAACACTATAACACTCTTTACCTGTGAGGCTTCATGTTCAGATTTGCCCCAAACTAATGAAAACCAGCCTCTTACCTTCTCCAGAGACTGAAGCAGAGTGTTTCCTCTATCCACTGTCCCACTGGTTCTGTTTCTGTTCTTTTTCCAAAAGTCTATTGTCCAATATGAAGAGATGAAACTGGTCCAAATCCTGGTCCAGTCTGGTCCGTGACGCGAGGTCCGGGAGCCGAGTGCACTAGCGGTTGTAAAATTAGTCTTAATCCCACTTCCCACTTAAATCTTAAAGTCCATATCAGCACCAGGACACCAGGTAGAATTATGCCTCTGCGCGCTATGCTCAGGTCAAACTTTTACACCCAGAAACGAGCGGGCAAAAGCGGATAGAGCAGCGAGCGACTGCCCTGGCCCCGGCGGCGGCAACGAGAGTCCCGGGTCCCGGCGGCGGGTCTGTCAGTGTTCTCGCCATTTCCTGTGTGGAGCTTTAGGCTAAAGTAGCAGCTGCCGCTAATAGTGAAGCTGCTACGAGTTGACGCAGGTTGACGTGACGTGACAGGACAGTTGTCCAATCACACTACACTAAATAAACAGAGACTGTGATATCGTAAAGTTTGTGCCCTCAGCTCGAAGTGAAATGCGCCAATCAAAATCATTTTAAAATAGTAATAATAACGGCCTGTGCTGGGGGGTGGGCACCAGTGGCCGCTAGGGGGGGCACGGCCCTCAAATGCCCCCCCTTGCCGCCGACACCGTGTCTAATCCATGTATCATTCGTTCATTAGTTTTTCAATATAAAACCAAAAATAAGAAAATGAAAAAACAACAGTTTTCTTCATTATTTGTCTCCAAAAGCAAATTGAAAAAACAGATAACGATTCGTTTTTTTCAGTTTTCAATTTTGCGTTTAAATGAAGAATGGAAACAACGGATAACGAACGTAACTCCCGTGACTGCAATGCCGGACTTTTGCACTGCATTCGGACTGAACCAGGACTGATCCAGGTCCGGGACCACACCAGAACCAGACCGGGACCAGAGCGGGACTGAGACCGAGACCAGACCTGGACCAGAACGGTATCAGACCAGGACCAGAGCGGGACAAGAGCAGACTCGGAGCTTTGACTCCGAGCCTCCGCAGGGTCCGAGCCTCAGCTTTGAGCTCTGGCCCTGCCGTGGGCTCTGAGCCACTGGTCTGGTCCCAGTCTGGTCCCGGTCTGGTCCGGGCCTGGTCCCGGCCTGGTCTGGTCTCGGCCTCAGTCCCGGTCTCGGTCTGGTCCCGGTCTCAGTTCTGATCTCAGTCTCGGTCTGGTCCCGGCCTGGTCTCAGTCTCAGTCCCGGTCGGGTCTCAGTCTCAGTCTGGTCCCGGTCTCAGTTCTGATCTCAGTCTCGGTCTGGTCCCGGCCTGGTCTCGGTCTGGTCCCGGCCTGGTCTCGGTCTGGTCCCGGCCTGGTCTCAGTCTCAGTCCCGGTCGGGTCTCAGTCTCAGTCTGGTCCCGGTCTCAGTTCTGATCTCAGTCTCGGTCTGGTCCCGGCCTGGTCTCGGTCTGGTCCCGGCCTGGTCACGGTCTGGTCCCGGCCTGGTCACGGTCTGGTCCCGGTCTGGTCACGGTTTGGTCCCGGACCTGGATCAGTCCTGGTTCAGTCCGTACGCAGTGCAAAAGTCCGGCATCGCAGTCACGGAACTCACGTAAAGAAGAAACGGCCGTTATCCGTTTTTTTCCATTTTTCATTTAAACACAAAATCGAAAATGTTGTAATGCTGGTTCTGTCGAATAATATTCTTACAACAGAGAGTTTGTGGGCTGTGGGATGTTCCAGTGTCCAGTTCCTCTCTATACATTTAATCTGAATTTCCAGTATTCACTCAAACGTGTTCAGAGAGTCCAGGTGTAAAAGATCATGATGTGACCTGGGAGCAGCACCTCTCTTATGATCTTGTCTTGATTAATGTCCCCATCCATAACACACCATTGTATAATAGAACACCCATTGACTTTTCTATTATCCATCCACTTTCTTTTGCGCAGGCTGAGCTGGCTGAAGCTATTACAGAATTATGCTATCACACTTTAAGCACATCTTATAAGCTATAAAACAACTTTAAGGTGTCCAAAAGTAGTTCAAAGAGCCGTAAAGTCATTATATGGCCTCTTTAAGTGTTGGACAAAGCGTTTGGTGCTGACATGATCTGAGTGCTGTACAGAAGAGCCTACAGAGGGCCCATAAAGAGCATTCATCTGAGCAGGGGCCCCGGGGACATGCTCACACCAGACCATTACTCAACATGACTATTGACTTTAGTGCCCACGCTACACCAATGACTTCTCCAATGACATCTCTTAAAACCCATATTTTATAATACACTTTTACTAAACTTCACACTAATCTAGTCCAGTCTGGTCCAGTCTGGTATAATCTAGTCCTGGTCACAGTCTAGTCTAGTCTAGTTCAGTCTTTTCACAGTCTAGTCTGGTTCAATCCAGTCCATTCAAGTCTATTCAAGTCTAGTCCAGTCCACTTTAGTCTAGTCCAGTGTAACACTCATTTTAAGGCCAGGCAATACAACTGCAGTTAAGAGTGTGAGCAGAAACAGAAGAGTGGTTGAAGGAGCCTGAGGTGTGAATCAAAACCAGACAACAGTATTGTTATTATTATGTAGATTAGAATGTTTATCATTTAATTTGCTTCTCAAACAAAACAAAACAAACCCTCACAAAAGTTCAAGTTCCACTTTTTTGGGAGTATGTTAAACAAAAATAAATAGTTTTTTCACAAGAGTTTCATTATAATCCATAGTTTGAGAATTGCAATCAGTATAAATCACAATTTGGGAGTCTCAATTTATGTCTCATGTCTGTTCGAGAAGGTTCGAGATGAAGCAGGGAAAAAAAAGGAAACAGTTTGTGCTACCACACAGGTGTTTAGCTCGCCATCTGGTGGCTTGTTAATATAATTAATCATTCATCCTAGAATGAATCAAAAAAAATAATTTGAATTAAATAAACCATGTACAGATAATCAATGACTATAGCAATCAAAAAACACCCAATCATGTCATTAAAGACAAGTGCACTTAATTGCAATAATCAAAATGTTAATTTCAAGTACATGTCAGAATCCCCAAGCAGAGTTCATAAATAAAAATGTTGTGCAACAAACATTGGAATAAATATTCATGGAGCTACAGGTTAATTGGATTTGATAACATACCAAACTCCTCAGGCAATTTAGCTTTAGCCAAAGAAAGTGTTCAAACTAGGCAAAAATCCTAAAGAGCGGTCCCACGTATTTAACTTTGTGTTAAATTAAAGTGTTGTCTACAGTTCGGCTTCTTTAAAGTAAACAAATATAAGTAGTGTAAAAGTATTTACCATGATTTCCCTGGGCTAAAGCTTCACTCCGAGCACAGCCCGACTGGTAAACATGTACAGAGGCACTATGGGGAATTTGAAAGGAGCAGTAAACGACTTAGCTTAATAAAATATTTTAGCGACAGTTTACACGGGTGTCATTTTTTATAGTAGTTACTTGTATATCAGCAATAGGCGAGTTTCATTGTTGACAAAAGCGCGCGTTGCATGCTGGGAATTATTTTGGTCGGCAGCAATAAACACTAATTCAACATGACGGACGGAGCGAGAAAGCACGTAAAGGGTCTTGATCCCGGTTATTTATCCACTCTAACGGCAGAGGACCCAAGACCATTTGACAAGAAATTGGTCATAAGCATCGATGGAGCCAAATCACCCTTTTCAACCCCGACAAAAGGACCAAACCAAATTTCTGGTCGGAATCGCCAACTACCTGGACAAATATTCACTTTGGCGATATCCACAATGACTTGGTGGAAACTCCTGGGCCATTCACAGCAGAAAAGATGAAAACCTCCAAGAGTCTCAATGTGTTGTTGAACTTGTTGGAGTCCACGGTTTGTTAGGATCTTCTACGTTTGCTCTGCAGATGTTTGAAAGCCGTTTAATTGACCGTTAGTGGTTCTTTTCACTCAGAATACGAAAAAGACATTTTCCTTCTTCCGTGCTTCTATTTGTGCATCCGATAATGCAGCAGGAATTTACCATTATCGGGGATAAATACGAGAGGTTACGCACTGTGTTTGACCGCTACCGTGTTTCTTGCCTCCGACCAAAATATTTCCCAGCATGCAACACGGGCTTTTAATAACAATGACGTCAGCTGAAACTCGCCTATTGAAAGTTTGCATTCAGATCACGGCACAGCCACTGAGGAGACGAAGGAAGGAAACTGCGGGAACTTAAAGGAACTGGAAAGTTTAGGGCAACGGAATAAGAAGTAAAAAAGTAACAACAACAACAACAAAAAAGTCTGGTCACTTTCTAATCTAGTCTAGTTCAGGCCAGTTCAGTCTGGTCACAGTCTAGACTGATCTAGCTCAGTACAGCCCAGTCCAGTTCAGTGTAGTTTAGTCTAGTCTAGTCTAGTCTAGTTCAGTCCAGTCCAGTTCAGTCCAATCTAGTTCAGACCAGTCCAGTCTAGTCTAGTCTTGTCTAGTCTAGTCTAGTCTAGTCTAGTTCAGTCCAGTCCAGTTCAGTCCAGTCCAGTCTAGTCTAGTCTAGTTCAGTCCAGTCTAATGTAGTCCAGTCCAGTTTAGTTTAGTTTAGTTTAGTTTAGTCTAGTCTAGTCTAATTTAGTTTTAGTTTAGTTTAGTTTAGTTTAGTTTAGTCTACTCCAATCTAGTCTAGTCTATTCTAGTCTAGTCCAGCCTAGTCCAGTCCAGTCCGGTCCGATCTTGTCCAGTCTAGACAGAGTGTAGTCTAGTCTAGTCCCGTCCATTCTAGTCACAGTCTAGACCGGTCCATTCTAGTCCAGGTCAGTCTAGTCTAGTCCAGTTTAGTCCAGTCTGTTGTAGTCGTGTCCAGTCTGCCTATGCGTCCATTGTAGGGAGTATTATACCTCAGATGACATAGGCCAGGATAACAGTTCTTTTCCTGTCAGTCTGAACACTTGGGTGAGCGTGTAGAGCTCTCTGGTGCTACATGAGAGGAGGAAATAACAGATCAGCACCTCGTCTATTGTCAATATCAAAGCGATGTTTTGCAGTAAAAAGAGAAAGAGGTGCTCAAACGGTCAGAACAATATCATCCATTCAAAGACTCTTGGAGAAAAAGACTGTTTTGATGGTGCATTCAGTGGCACTTGGGAGGACATAGTACAGGTCCTGCAGATGAAGAGGGTCAGGAGTTCAGACACAAACCAATGAGGATCTAGTGATGTGTTCAAAGACCCCTGGGACGATTGTATTGGTGTCAAATACAGTTCAAAGACGCCACAGAAAAGGACATGTGTAGTGGTAATGAGGGGACAGCGAGTGGAAGTGCATTCAAAACACACTGAAGTCTCATCTGCAGCTCTCGAGAAGGACATGGATCATTTTTGTCCTTTATATGGGACGTGAACTCAAGTCTTATGGATTTTACGAAGAAACAAATGTCTGTGTTACCTTTGTTAGTGACAAAAAGGTACTAAAAAAAGCACACTTGTTCTGAATTAAAATATTCTCCTTCAAGTTTACATGAATAATAATTCTGAATTGAGGTTTACATGGAAAACTTGTTAAATCGCCTTTATTTACTCTATTTTCTGGGCTATTAGACGCACTCTTAAGCCTCCAATCCCATCAAAAAATGACCACGCGCCCCACAATCCAGAGCGCCCTTTACATGAATCCACTCGTCCCAGCACGACTTCAGTAAACTACAAAGCTGCACCACCCGCAGAACACACAAACACACACGGAGCAGACAGTGACCGCATAGCGAAAAACACCCACAGACACACTCATCACTCCACGCCGACGAGGAACGGAACGGAGGAACGAACCGAAAAAGCAAGTGCAATGTGCCACTTCTAGACACAACTGAACAACTGAGTCACTGTGAACACGCCGACAATCCAGCGTCCCAGACAGCACCCTCCCTACACGCCACAACTGAACAAAGCCCAGAGTCACCGTTAACGCCACAAACAAACAAAACCACTCACCCATCACACTGTTGGGTTTCCTTTAAGTCCCACGCGGTTTATTTGTGAAAAAAGTTAGAAAATAGACCATTTAATGACAGTGAGTCTTATAATCCAGAGCACCCAATAGTGTGGAAGATACGGTAATTCTGCTCAGCGTCTGGGGGGTGGGGAAGGTTCTGATTGGACAGAGACACAAACGTATTTACGTCGACTGGAAGAAAACACACACTTCAGCTGCTACCGGCTTTTCTGTCATCTCGGTTTGTCGTTACGCAACGGACACAAACATGATCCAAACTTTTTCCACAGTGGTTCTGATGATAATTGTGCAGCAGTTGGAGAATTCTCTCATCACACTTTATGTCTGTCAGCTGAGGAGGAGAAGGGAAGAGTGTCGGAGAAGGAGGAAGAAGACAAACTGACAAACTCTACCTCAGCCCACTCCCACATGCCGCTCACAAATCCAAAGAGACGTGGAAAGTCCGAAGACAGGACTGGTGGAGCCGGATCGTCCAGATCGTGTCAGAAGGGTGACACAACGAGCTTGAACTGAATCACCAACATTATTTTTAACAAGAATAAATGTTAACATCGGGGTCTCCAACCTGTAGCTCTGGAGCTACCAGTTGCTCTCCAACCCCTTCCAAGAACCCAACTTTGTGCACTAATAAATAAACATAGATCTATGTTTTACAGGCTTCTAAGTGTAGACTTGTCCTCTTACAAGCCAAAGATGTTCATTTTGTCTTCTTATATACTTGAACTTCTTGGGTTCTTTTTAAAGACAATACAGTAAAGTGTATTTACCTAGTTGACATGTTTCTGCTGCTGAAATAATCACATTCTGGATTGGGATGGGGCTCGGGTCATTGGATTGGAAAACAGCAAGTTCAAATGCTGGATCAGGGAGGACATCGAAATCAGGAAACAAGGCACTGACAGCATCAACCGAGATGATGGAGCGTTCCTCCTTTCACACACCCGGACACCCTCCTCCAGAGAACACCAAGAAACGAGAGGTGTAGTCAGTTTGAGCGACCTGACAGATCCATGAGTCTGACCACGCCTACAGGAAGTAACAACCGCTGACCGCCCCTACAGGAAATAACAACAGCTGATATACGACATGTCACCACCAACACCAGTGACAGTTCTGAAGATGCAGCAGCAGCAGAAACATGGCAACAAGATAAATACACTTTACTGTATTGTCTTTAAAAAGAACCCAAGAAGCTCGTCCTCTTTCGTATAGTCGTCAAACTTTCTTACAGAAGCTAAAATAAGTAAACCTCTGTTGTTTTTGTTTTGTAAAAGTAGCTCAGCAGAGGAAAAAGGTTGGAGGCTCCTGGTTTACATGATCCAGGAATAAATTCATTCGGGTTGAAAATCAAAATAAACCACCCACTTACTTTGGAATTAATTTTAATTCTGAATAATCATTTTCATTAGGAATTAAGTGTTTACATGGTCTTTTTAAAGCACAATTCATTTTTATTCAGAATTAAATGATTTTGATTCAGATTAAAGCTCTGATGTAAACCTGGTACTTGTTGTATTTCCTTCCTCCTGTGCTGTAGAACGTCTGTGACCTTGGTCTGGTCTGGTCTGGTCCCAGGACATCTGTACTGGTTCTATCTTTCACGCTCATGGCCTGTCCAGAAGTGCTAATGGTTTTTCTCTCAGGTCTGAGATCCTGCGACGTGATTGGCCGTCCCTGACATGTGACTCCCATACGGCCTCGACACAGATCTGACCCGTGTGAGAGGCAACCACTGATGGTCATGGTACAGCGAGCAGATGAGATGAAGGAGAGGAGGAAGAGGAGCTGAGGAGAGGGGAAAGAGGAGATGGAGGAGAGGAGAAAAAGGAATGGGAGAGGAGGAGAGGGAGGACAGGATGAAGAGAAGGGGGAGGGGAGCTGGAGGAGAGGAGGGGGAGAGGAAGCTATAGAGAAAGAGGAGATGGAGGACAGGAGAAGGGGAGCAGAGGATGAAAAGAGGACTAAGAAGAGAGGATGAGAGGACAAGAAATGGAGGAAGAGAGGAGAGGAGCGAAAAGAGAGAGAGACAGACAGACAGAGAGAGGGGCCTTGATAGAATCTTCCATCCATGACCTTATGTCAGACTCCTCCATGGGTCCATTTATGGAGACCTGCACCCGCCCGCGCCGCACCCGCCCGTTAACCCGTGATTATATTAAACCTGCACCTGCCTGGACCCATTAACATTTCACCGCTGAGCTGCACACACAATCACACACAAATTAAAAAGCATTCTAACTGAAGCACTTTATTTATTTATTCACAAATATTCATGTGCATAGTATTGAAATTTGTGCATATTTGTCTGTAGATGAGCATAAAATAAATATTCGTAAACTCTCAAATCAGTCCAGTCGTACATAAAATGTGTTGTGTGTATTTTATCCACCAGAATACAAATTGAAAAGTTAAGACATTAAGAATTGCAAATCAGGAAATGAAATGAAATGATCACGCTTTCTTCAGTATGAAAATGAATTCACACATGCGACTGTCAACAAATACATCATCACTTCACAGGCTTTATTTACTGAGCAGAAGAAACGTGAGATGCCAGACTTTTGCTCCGCATATGGACTGAACCAGGACTGAACTAGAACTAAACCAGGACTAACCCAGGACTAAAACAGGACTAAAACAGGACTAAACAAGGACTGAACTAGGATTGAGTGTTGGGATGGGCCCGGAGGTGCACCCACATAGACCGTTGTTTGACTGTAGGCAAAAGGACTGGTGCAGAGCTCTGCCCCCAAGAGGCAAAACACAGCCGTCACCAGACATTGTGGACACCCTGCTCCACGGACTCGGGCTCCCATCTCTCTCTCTCTTAATCCTGGTTTAGTCCTGGTGTAGTCCTGACCTGCCTGTGTGTAATCACTATCTGCCCGCAATGTCCCACATACACACTCGTTAAATTACAGAACGTTAAAACACGATCGTTTCAGCAACTATTTGCCTCTAATAAGAACTGGTGCAGGACTCTGTCTTATATGTGTGTCAGGCTGGTGTGTGGTTCCACAGGCTGTAGTGTTGTGTGTTGTCTTTGTAGTGTTGCGTGTTGTCTTTATAGTGTTGCGTGTTGTTTTTGTAGTGTTGTGCGTTGTTTTTGTAGTGTTGTGTGTTGTCTTTGTAGTGTTGTGTGTTGTTTTTGCAGTGTTGTGTGTTGTCTTTGTAGTGTTGCGTGTTGTCTTTATAGTGTTGCGTGTTGTTTTTGTAGTGTTGTGCGTTGTTTTTGTAGTGTTGTGTGTTGTCTTTGTAGTGTTGTGTGTTGTTTTTGTAGTGTTGTGCGTTGTCTTTGTAGTGTTGTGTGTTGTTTTTGTAGTGTTGTGCATTGTCTTTGTAGTGTTGTGCGTTGTCTTTGTAGTGTTGTGTGTTATTTTTGTAGTGTTGTGCGTTGTCTTTGTAGTGTTGTGTGTTGTTTTTGTAGTGTTGTGCGTTGTCTTTGTAGTGTTGTGTGTTATTTTTGTAGTGTTGTGCGTTGTCTTTGTAGTGTTGTGTGTTGTTTTTGTAGTGTTGTGCGTTGTCTTTGTAGTGTTGTGTGTTGTCTTTGTAGTGTTGTGTGTTGTTTTTGTAGTGTTGTGCATTGTCTTTGTAGTGTTGTGCGTTGTCTTTGTAGTGTTGTGTGTTGTTTTTGTAGTGTTGTGCGTTGTCTTTGTAGTGTTGTGTGTTATTTTTGTAGTGTTGTGCGTTGAGCAGAATATAGAAACCTACAGAGAAACTCTAGAGTTTGATTTTATAAGAAGCAGAGAAATGACTGAAACTCTAGAGTAAACACAGGCCTGATCCTTCATATACAAACACAGACACACACACACAGAAACACGCACACACACAGACACGTGCGTGCACACACACACAAACACACACACTCTAGCTCCAGCACCATTATGGAAATGCTCTGGAGAATCATATTATTTTCACTGGAGAAATGTGCCTCTTTTTCACATTTAAAAGTTTTCAAAACTTCAGTACAAACCCTGATTCTGTGCACACACACAGATCCATAATATTCATCTTGATTCTAACTAGTTTCTTAATAGATTTAACTAAAACACAAACTTCAATGCAATGCGGCTTCAATTAAAGCTACATTATGTAACTTTTCCACTGGGGTTTACGATTGGCTTAGCATTAATCGCCTGACATTTATTCAACTACACGTGTTTTTATTACTCAAACATCCTTTAAAACAAGTGTTCTTATAGTGAGTGGGGTCATCTCTCCCCAGATCTGACCTGTAACTTGACCTGGTGCCATTACCTGCTTGTTTCCATGGAGATAGAAAACTTTAAAGAGCCTGCACATGATTTTTAGCCTTGCCAACAACATGAATCCTCCTCAGCTCACTCTCACCTGTTGACGACTTTGGATTAATAATGACAGTGTGAATGAAGCAGATTTCATAAACATTTCATGGAGGTGTGATGCTAACTGTAGGCACTGCTCTGTCTAATGCTTGCTAGACTTTAATCTGAGTTTTATTTTAACAAAATCTCATCTGAAAGAGCTGATGAGATGATTTGTGTTCTTTCTACTGAGGGTCCTCATTGATTTAACATTAAACGGCTGGCATTTATTCAACTACAGGTGCTTTTATTGCTCAAACATCCTTAAAAACATACATTCTTCTAGTGAGTGGGGTCACCTCTCCCAGATCTGACCTGTAACTTGACCTGGCGCCACTACCTGCCTGTCTCAATGGTGATAGATAACTCCATGGAGATACTATTGAGGGTGAATATGACGACAATAACCCTGAGTGGGTGAGAGTGTTGGGCTTCAGTGGAGATGTCCAACACAAGAACTGGGTTCCTAGGTACAAGGTTCTCAAGATGGCTGCAGGAATAAAACCTCCAGGTAATTTTATATATGAATCAGCGACCTGGAGTGATACTCTGCAGTGCTGGCTCTTCCTTCAGCGTCATGCCAGTGAACAGAGCTATGAGGAAACTGCAGACGAGCACCGTGGCACTGACATGGTGCTCAGCTGTTCAGTGGACTTTAAAGACACCGGTGTGAGCCGTGTGAGGTACCTCAACCCCACTCGTGGCTTTTCCTCCTTCAAGTTTGTTCTGAACACAGATGACCAAATCATCCTGGCTCTGAAATGTGAGGAAAATACTGGTAAAATTGCTACATACATTATGGCCTTTACTCTTGATGGACGCTCCTCCTGCCAGAGACCAAGATTGGTGATGTGAAATATGAAAGAGTGGAGGTTAGTTAGTGCACTGACAGACTACAAAGTGTTCACTATTAGTGCCACTGCTCTGTGGTCCTGTCCTGTTTACACTGCAGTCTCTGTTGGGAGAACAAAAAGAGGCAAAGGTCCATTTAGAGGAAATAATTCTAATGTCTTCAAATAAAAGCCTTCCAAATGATGAATGTAAACCAAATTATACATTAGACTGTGATTTTATCTGTAATATTTTATTGCTCTGGACGAAGGTGATGGAGCCTTTTCAGACCGGGGCCTCGGCTTTGGAACGACCTGCCTGAGGAGATAAGGCTCACACCACCACTATCATCTTTTAAATCACTTCTTAAGACTCATTTTTATCGGTTGGCCTTCCTTTAACTCAGACATGTCAGCCTTAGGTCCAGGGGCCAAATTTGGCCCACGAGATCATATCAAATCTGTATTAGAGCTGCTCACTGGCTACAGATCGACTATACAGACATGATTTAATCTTTTGTTATTATTTTATATTTTGCTTGTTCTGGATTCAATGTTTAAGCAAAACTATTATTAAACATTTATTTTAATAAGAAAAGGTTTAACATTACATATCTTGAAAGAAGAGAAAACACGCAGATGTTGTTGACATTTTTCAAGAAATATTTAGTTTGGGCCACGACTTATTCCCAGTTTTTAATATTGGCCTTTGTGAATTTGAGTTTGACACCTCTGCTTTAAATGGCTTTAATTTGAGTTTCTTCTTTGTTTATTTTTATTCTATTTCTTTTTTATAATTTATTGGATTGTTTACATCATTGCATTGTTCTTTGCTGCTTGTACAGCACTCTGTAAATGTTGTTTTTAAAAGTGCTTCATAAATACAGATTTAAGATTAGAGAGCTTCTTGTTGTTGAATCCATCTGAAGCTTCTGCGTGTGACTGGAGACTGAACAATCACGTCGTAGATCTGTGGTTTGGGCAGAAGCCAGTGCCAAACAAACCAACACAAACGTGGCCACGCTCACAGACGTACTTCAGTCTATTTTAGCATCAATACAGATTATTTGTGAAAAACATGCAGAGGTAAGAGCTTTGTGCGTTTGTGGAGATGTCTGTGCTTTTCTCGCAGTTTGATTTCTCACAAAATGTTTCTTGCCCCAGTACAGATTTATTATTTAAACAGCTCTAGAGGTCAAAATAAGTCTGCTGTGTGCTGTCTGCATGTTTTATTGTCAAGTATTGGAAGTGCGCCGTGATGGAAAAAACACTCTGGTATCTGTTGTGAAAAGCACTTATACACTCATCATAATAATGAGTCACAATAATGAGGACGCTCTGAATGCAAAAAGTAAGCGAGGAACAACTTTGGACCACTGCATTAGTTCTGCTTTTCACGTTTTTAAGACAAAATCACCCGCACCTTTAAGTCCGATAATAAGGATTTCCTGTGCTTTGGTGTTTTCTCTCGCCTGCCGTGTGCCGTAGGCCGCGCTCTTTGGGTTGATGATGCGCTACAAATGAGAGAGCGAGCGTGAAATAAGCCCGTCCCCTCGAGACTGCGCCCGTCCTCTTAATTGTCCTGGATTCAGACCAGTGACCACAGTATAAAAATACACAAGTGGAAAATAGACTAGTAAAAGTACAGTAAAAGTACTGCATAAAAATCAACTTAAAGAAGGGGTATTTTACTTCTATGGGGTATTAACTGTTAACAATGGAAGACTATTGCTTTGCCAAATCCTTCAAATGTTGTTACTTCAAAAATATCAAATGAAACCAAAAGCTCTCAATTTAAAAGTGAAAAAAGTTTTGTCAAAAAACAGATAATATTTCTTACTTTGGACCACAATATACTAGCCAGGCTGGCTAGTATGGTTTCATTTCTCTCCATCAAGTATATCAGGAATCAGAATACACTAGAACAGGGGTGTCAAACTCAAATACACAGAGGCCAAAATTTAAAACTGGGACCTCAAGTCCTCAAGTCGTAGGTCAAACTAAATATTTATTGAAAAATTTCAACAACATCTGCATGTTGTCTCTTCTTTGGAGATGTAATGTTAAACCTTTTCTTATTAAAATAAAGGTTTAATAATAGTTTTGCTTAAACATTGAATCCAGAACAAGCAAAATATAAAATAATAACATTTTAAATAAATCATGTCTCTATAGTCTATCTGTAGCCAGCGCGCAGCTCTAATACAGATTTGATATATAATTATATTGCGTGCCAAATTTGAGTCTGACATGTCTGCACTAGAATATTTGCAAGAATCCCGAAAAAGTGAGTCGGGGCACCAGCCAATCAGGGAAGAATCATATATTCTGTGTTGACAACGATTCCCGAGGTCGAGGATTTAAAGCCGGAACAAAGAGAATGTTTGGTGAATTTTATCAAGGGGAAAGATGTTATGGTCCTTCTTCCTACAGGATTTGGGGCATTACATACCAAATAGCAGTGATTGTTTAAATAAAAAAATGACTCGCCTACCGCCGAGTGAATGAATCCTAATGGTTTCCACAAAGTGAAACTGTCTGATGAGTCGGGATACCAATATACTTTGTCAAAAACAG
Organism: Boleophthalmus pectinirostris; assembly: GCF_026225935.1. Classification (NCBI taxonomy): domain Eukaryota; kingdom Metazoa; phylum Chordata; class Actinopteri; order Gobiiformes; family Gobiidae; genus Boleophthalmus; species Boleophthalmus pectinirostris. The sequence goes on along the minus strand of NW_026571133.1, from coordinate 46,651,555 downwards.
ACCTGGCGTTGTGTTTTGTTTTATTCACACATGAATAATCCTTTGTTATTAGTCTGTCTACATCTCCAAATGCTCTGTTCTACCTTGTGATGTCATACGATACATACCTTGATACAGCACACTTTCGATTCGGTACCATATATTACAAAACTATTTGATACAGTTAAATAAAAATAAAGGCTAAATCGTGGCTGTGATACTAAAAGACTTTGTTAAACCACTTCTTGTGCAACGGTCATATGAAACACAAACATTTTAATAATCAAAACTTCCTTACACTAAACAAGCAACAAAACTAAACAAAACAAAACAAAAAAAACAACAACATAATACTAACAATAATAAATTAGAAAAATACCAAAAAAATACTCTTCGCGATATATTGATACAGAAGCTCATGATATCAATACTGTATCATCACATTAAACTATACAATATACTGAAATTTCAATATTTTGCACACCTCTACTTGTGAATGTGTATGAAGATTAAAAACACAGAGGAGCACTTCCTGTATTACCACATGACAGACCATCATGCTGGAAATCCGTGCCTCTCAATGCCGCGTGAAATGTCTTTTATGAGCAGATTCACTTGTACTGATCACTTCTCTAAGTAAAACCATTATCATCATTAAACTCCAATCTAAACTTGTGAAGTGAGCGGCTGTAAAGTTGATGTATAATTACTATAAGCCTGAGCTGCTGCTCTCCTCCATTGAGTTTCACATGAATATTTGATGAAGAGCTCAGACCGCTCGCATCGCCGCGGGATTCGACGGGAGGAAACGCCGCTGCGAACACGTGCTAAAGACATGACACGGCTACTGACGCTAGAGCGGCGACGCTAACAGCCAACGTCAAGAAGAATCAGAATCGAATATGTTTTATTTCCATCGTCAGTGAACGCAACCCACAGCACACGACAATATCTGATGTGACAACAGGTTGACAACAGTTGTAGGGAGTATTATCTGTTACATAAGGCTGAGTTGTTGTACAGTTGTAGGGAGTATTATCTGTTACATGAGGGTGAGTTGTTGTACGGTTGTAGGGAGTATTATCTGTTACATAAGGGTGAGTTGTTGTACAGTTGTAGGGAGTATTATCTGTTACATAAGGCTGAGTTGTTGTACAGTTGTAGGGAGTATTATCTGTTACATAAGGCTGAGTTGTTGTACAGTTGTAGGGAGTATTATCTGTTACATGAGGGTGAGTTGTTGTACAGTTGTAGGGAGTATTATCTGTTACATAAGGGTGAGTTGTTGTACAGTTGTAGGGAGTATTATCTGTTACATAAGGCTGAGTTGTTGTACAGTTGTAGGGAGTATTATCTGTTACATAACGGTGACTTGTTGTACAGGTGTAGGGAGTATTATAATACATAAGGGTGAATTGTTGTACAGTTGTAGGGAGTATTATCTGTCCCAGAAGCGTGAGTTGTTGTACACTTGTAGGGAGTATTATCTGTAACATAAGGATGAGTTGTTGTAAAGTTGTAGGGAGTATTATCTGTAACATAAGGATGAGTTGTTGTAAAGTTGTAGGGAGTATTATCTGTAACATAACAGTATGTAAAATGTGTTGTAGAAATAAAGTGGATTTAGATCATTAATAGATTGCTTATTGACGCTGTTGTTCCTGTCACTTGATTGGACGAACCTTGATTATGTGACCCCCCCTCCCCCTCCTGTCTCTGTATGCCCCGCCCTCTGATCACATGACCCCGGCCCCGTATCGACGCGCGGTGACAACGGGCTAATATGAGGGCCCCTGCTGCGGCACGGTGATCCATAGCTCCAGGAGGGAACAGGGGGCTAATGGGCTGGCCCCGCTCCCACTGGGCTGTGCCTCGGCCGGGACACGCATCGACCGCTTAACCGCACACACGCTCGCACACACACACACACACAAGAACACACACACACACAAGAACACACACACACATACGCCCCCTATACTGGCCTAGTTCTGCAGCTCAGTGTGGGGGAAATTGCAGGCATAGGTACTGACATGTTGTGGAAGCCAGTGTAAGTAATGTTGTCATGATACTAACATTTCAAACTCAATTTCTATACTTAGGAGTAGACTCGATACTTGATACTGATTCTGATACCACGATGACACTGAAAACAGACAATACAGACAATAGAATGTGATTTTCAGCATTAAACTGCAGTACTTTTCTTTTATATTCTTATATGTGTGTAATCCCTCAGTGGTCCAGGGAGGTTCTACAGTGGTCCATGGTGGAGCATGGAAACCAGTAGACCAGTCCAAACCCAATGGGCCAGACTCAGACACATCAGATATTTCCTGTCTACAGTGAAACCAGTTGCTTTAAGACTCTTAAGTGTTCAAAAGATCAGAGCTCTGCACTTCTAGTTTAGATACAAGTCAAAACTGTGTTATTATTATTTGTCAAATGTGGTGCAAAACTTCAGATACAGGAAGCATAAAAGATTGGCAATAAATGAAACCAGGTTTGTAGAGCACACAGTACTTCAAATTTATTTCAAATTCTTTTTCTCTTTTCTCTGTACTAGTTCAATAATGAAATAATGATGCATCAGTTTTATATAGCACTTTTTTGGACACGCAAAGACGCTTTACAGAGCATTATTCAGTCACTCCAGATCCAGTGGTGGTAAACTATTATTGTAGCTACAGCTGCCCTGGGCCAGACTGATGGAATAAAGGCTGCCAATCTGTGCCATCAGCCCCTCCGACCACCACCATTACTCACACACACACACACCGACACACACACACACACACACTGATGCCCCCCTGTGGCTCCTGATTTTCCCAGCAGTTTCCCAAGTACCAAGTACTACCCAGGCCCAGCCTTGCTCAGCTTCTGAGATCTGACAGGATCAGGCTTTGACAAGCTGGTATGGCCATGATTCAGAAACAAAACCAACGGGCGTCATTACAGCGTTATCACTAATGCAACAGTACACAAAACATTCAGAAAATGGTAGTGAAAGAGGATAAAAATAAACACATTCCACTATTAATTCATAGAACACATAAACAATATCTCATTGTACAGCAATTACAAATATGGTCAAGTATGAACTTGTGTGGTCTAAACAGATCTAAATGTCACTTTTTAGTATAGATACTAGCTCAAATGAATAGTTTTAGTATCTGATTTTTGATATATTTTACAACTGCAGTAGCAAGTCTCGAATCTGAGGTTTAAAGTCCCAAGACTGAAACACATGGCTGTAATCAGGTCAGTTCCACGTGATGTCACATAGTACTTGAAATTCCAATGGCCACTGGAGGCAGCACATGTCCAGTTTTTGGTAGTTTTTGACACAAAGCTGCAGAGTTTACACCAAAACTGACCAAAAGAAGGACAGTACACAAGGCCATTTAGTTATACTTTTTTCAATTTCTATCACAATACTCAAGGTCATAGGTCAAGTAAATGCTCTCACTTTTGGATAATTGTCCCTCTATGTGGAGTTTGAAGAAGACTTGTTAAAATGGGACAGTTTCTTTTTTTTTTCTTTTTCTAATTCTCTATTTGGCAAAATTGATTTCTTTTTAATCATGGTCCAGTCAAGTGGCAGTTTGCGCAGGAAGGTTTTTGGGGGAGAAGTTGGAAATCATTCTTTCGGAGTAGCTCTGAGTTCTAAAACATATTGATTGCACTGCACAGGAGAGACTGTAGAATCCAATCCAGACGCAAGGAAGCCATTTTTCTCACCTTTAAACATGAATTACTTGTGAAGGCATTAACAAAATGAAGGCGTTTTTGCCACACAGACTGGATTTAGGTGGGCTTTTAAAGTGGCAGAGGAAAAATTGTATTACGCCACATTTGCAGCTCATTCAACGGTAGAAATAATGAGTGCAAATGAAGTTAACGTGACACTGGCATTTGCGAGAGGATTTGCCGTAGATCTGAAATGTCACTGAACAAATGGCTTATTCCAAACTGTCTCACTTTTCACGAGATTACAGTATTTCTGACAGTAATGTGGTATTGTTCTACTGTAGTGTGGGCCGCTGGGCTTTTGTTTGAGATGAAATGAACTGGTGGTTTTCAGATTTTAGAATGCGATGATGTCGAACTCCCAGATGGGGGACTAGAGACAGATTATATATATATGGATTACATTGTACTTTGCCATGATCTCTCTAAGAGGGAAATAAACAAATGTTGAAACTGTTCATTTATATTAGTGACTAGACCCAAGGACTCACTTTATTACAGGAAAGATCAGGATTAAACCATATTAAAGAGCAATTAAACACCCTCCCAAAGATGTGGGCGGTGTTCGGCAGATTGTGGGTAGCAGGTGTGGGCCAATAGCCTCATTCATCAGCCGGTTTCACGTCGTAGAAACTGTGTGACCTAACAGCATTAGAATTCGTTCCCTCTAGGTAGGCGGGTACTTTTTTTTATTTAACCAATCTCTGCTATTTGGTCATGATGTATGTAAAGCTCTACTAACGGGGCTAACTGGTATATTAAGTTTTTTCCCAAATCCTGTAGGAAGAAGGACAATAATGTCTTTCCCCTTGATCAAATTCACCAAACATTCTCTTTGTTATGACTTTAAATCCTCGATCTTGGAAATCGTTGACAACACAGAATATATGGCTCTTCACTGATTGGCTGATGCCCGTACTCGCACTTCTGGAGTTTTTGTGAACAGTCTAGTGCAGGCGTGACAAACATATGATCTGTCCCTCCAAGACCTTTAATCTGGCCTTCAACTGATTTTCTTCTAAAAAAATGTTATTATATTGTCTATTAAAATATTGGTGATTTTCTGTGGTGTTTATCACAGCAGCATCTCCAGTGTCTCTGTACGTGGCCCCTCCCACCAGAGCAGCACAAATGAAGACTTGTCTCTTTCCAAACACTCTTAAAGAACGATCGTTTGAACGATCGACTGTTGATTGTGACACCCTCATCAACAAAATGTCCAAAATGAGAAAAGTGGAGCCGAGTGCAGGATTTTCCAAGAAAAATGGACTTATTCCTATTTACATACAAGTTCATGTTAAAACATTGTGATGAAATTCATAATATGTTCATAATATTATAATATTATAATATTTTGTAAAAGAAAGAGTTCATTAATTAAAAAAGATTTCTGTAATAGATTTGTGTTTCTCTGCACAAATATTTGAACTTATGGCATATAAACCCCAAAAATAGCTATGAGTTTCCTGATCCGGCCCCTTTGGGATCAAAGTAGGTTGGATACAGCCCTCGGACCAAAATGAGTTTGACACCCCTGGTCTAATGTATTCTGATTCCTGATCTAGTCCCTGGACAGAAACAAAATTAAGTGGAGGCACTAGGTGGCTCCAGTCTGACTACTGAGCCAGTGCAACAACATTAAAATCAAAATAATAATATAATAATAATGCTCATGTTTTTTGGTTCCAGTTAAAAGGCGCGCAGCAGAATTTTGGACCAGCTGTAAGTGAGAAAGTGCATGGAAGCTAATGCCAGAGAAAAGTGCATTACCCCTAATTCACACCAAAGCATAACAGCTCCTCATAAACGCAGCAGCACAGCACACGAGCAGAACAAGAGCAGGTTTGGCTTTCTATTTTAACTGTTTGGACAATCTACACCAGCAGTGTCATACATACATCGTCGTTACACTACGCCCTGCTCGAAATAGGTTGGAGTTCTAATTTTGCAGCATCAGCAAAGTGTCTCCAGGCTTTTTATCAGGAGAAAGACAGGAAATGGGCATGTGGCATCAAAATAAACGTCCGATGCCCTTTCAAAATAAGTTCTCTAAACCACTACAGTTGTGTTAACACCGTGTGTCACATCAGGAGCTCAAGGAATGACTCGTGATGGAGTATGGAAAGTTTCAGCCGTGGAGGATGAATATAAAACACTTTATGACATCAGACAGAAACTTTACAAGAACAACTTCTGAAGGAAAAGGCACGTGGAGCAGACGACCAAAGTGAAATGTTCGTTATCGCTGCAAAACATCGTCTCTCTTGTTGTTAACGTTTATAATGTGATTTAAAACATAATTCATCCAATCAACAATGAAAACCTAAGCAAAGTGTAATGTTTAAACGTCAAAATACACAGAGTCTGGAATTACAGGATCAGTTCTGTTGCCTCTGGTGTAAAGTTCGCGTGTACAGCTCTGACGATGTTATGTGCTTCTGATGCTCCTGGTCTAAATTTTTAGTTACAGTTGTCTAAACAAGAGGAAATAAAAGCCTGCGTGACCTGTTCAAATGATTTAAAAGATAAAAATGGTTTAATTTTTGATAAAAACCCCAAATTATAAAAGCCAGATTTGACGACTGCATTCACTTGTTTGTCAAATTTAAAATCTTTTCCTTTGTTATCCCACAGAAATCCTTATCATTGAAATAAAATGATGATTTGACCAAAACTATTGACTGTGTAACTGGGTGGTCCTACCGTGGTGCGTCCATGAATGCGTCGGGGCTTTCAGTGGCTTGTGAGCGTAAGTACCGGAGTTGCTCTTTCAGTGTTTCTCTTAGAACTTTTATTAATGCGTTGTTTCTGGTAACTACATTTAAAGGTGTTGGTGTCTGGAGCAGGCGGTGACGGCGGCCGCTCCTAACGCACTCCCGGACCCATGTAGAGTACGCCCTTTCTAGAATCCAGGTAGAGGCTCTGGGTGGTGTATATATGGGGTGCTGACGTTTGATGGCGTGTGCTAATCAGTGTATTTCTATGTGGCAGATTACGCTGCTGCTGTTTGTTTCTGTTCTCAAATGCTCTCTTAAATTCTCTCGTAAATGTTAAATTCTCTCGATTCTCTTAAGTCCTTTGCAAATTCTCTCGTAAAGTTAGATTAGCTTAGGTTGCTTTATTCGTACCTGTAGGTAAATTTGTTTTGAAGATTTGAGCAGCAGGTTCCACATTTCACATTTCATTCATCCACAAAACACGTATAAAAACACAATTAAAAAATAAAGTGTTCCAGTGCAGAATGGTTTGTTCTATATACAATTAGTTAAATTCATCCATCACACTTTTCTAAAATCACAATAAATATTAAATATGTTAAAAACACACAATCTTTAGATAAATAGATTACAATTTATTCATAAGTACGATAGCAGCTGGAACAAAGCTCTTTTTAAAACAATTCGTTCTAGATCTTGGGACTAAAAGCCTCTGACCAGAGGGAAGCAGCTGAAACTCTGAGTTTAGTGGATGTTGCACGTCTCTTAAAATACTCTGGGACATTTTCTGTAACTGTCTCGAGTACAGAGAGTCCAGGCTGCTCTGAGGATGGCCAATCATCTCACTCGCCCATTTAACCAACTGATTCAGGGAGTTCTTAAGGAGAAATGCTCCAAAACCATGAGACCAATGAAAACGTTAAAACTGATTCCATAAATGTTTTATAAAACAATGTCATCATGGTTCTCTGTACATGGTAAAATCTGATTCCATAGTTCCTTTTATCTGTAGAGTTAGTGTAGTTGCTATATATAGTGTGTGTATTTATCGGCTGGGGTGGTTTGTGCAATAATGGACAGTGCAATCTAGCAGCACCTTGCACTTTAAAACATCTAAATTCTCAGCATTAAGACCACGCACCTAGCACTTTACATAAAAAAAAAAAAAAAAAAAAAAAGAAAATACCTTTTTCCTGAAACCTGGGATTCAACTATTTGGCTTGGTTTGATTAATCTTTGTTTTTTTGCATTACTAATATTGTTTTTGTGTGATTTGGTTTAGTTGTGTCCCAAAAGTTGTGTCCAAATTGTTGTGTACTTTTTTAAATGTGTAAAATGAGCTCATTTACTATTGTTAACTAAAATAAAGAAATGTATTTGTTTCCACTATTTACCGCCTTTATCCTATGTTTTAGCCAGACTTACTTGTGTTATATTTAAACAAATATAAACTCCTACAGCTCTAGTCAAAGTCACCCATCCCAAATCCCAAAGCAACACATTCTGACCCTTCCTCTTGAGAATACCTCCTTCTCTTCCTCGGCGCTCTGCGGGGCTGGGGGCTAAGTCTGTTATTAAGTGGACGCCTTTAGCTTCGAGAGGTTAACACTCACCTTAACTCAAGGCTACGGCAATTACAGAAGTCTTTCTCTCCTCTCTATCCTCCCTCTCTCCTCTCTCCTCTCTTTCAATCCACTTTGATCATGTTTCAGAGAACGCCCACGTGAAGGCAGGTCCAGCATCTGACCTGTCCAAGAGTGACAAACCCGGAGCTGATCGCCGCTGACAATGGACTTCATCCGTCACAAAAAGAAGAAGGGACAGAAAGAGAAGAGAGGAGTGTGGAGAGAGAGAGGGAGGGATTAGAGGAGTTCTACCATACGTCTAGTTAATGTCAGGCTATTTAAACTGAACTAATTAACTATTGATTTCATGTATTTATTTCAGACTCATGTTTTTCGAGGCAGGGCGGAGCGCGGCTGCAGAGGAAACCTGCAAACACCGGTCACCAGTTTCACCCCATTTAAACTGAACAAACTGCCTTTTTCCTGAAATCTGTTTGTAAGATTTACACAGGGAAGCAGGGCAAAGGACTGGAAAGTTGTAATTAGTCCGAGTCCGAGTCTGAGTCTGGCCAACATCAAGACCAACACCAAGACCAATACCAAGACCAAGACCAACATCAAGACCAACACCAAGACCAACCAAGACCAACACCAAGACCAACACCAAGACCAACACCAAGACCAACACCAAGACTAACACCAACACCAACACCAAGACCAACACCAAGACCAACACCAAGACCAACACCAAGACCAATACCAAGACCAACACCAAGACCAACACCAAGACCAACACCAAGACCAACACCAACACCAAGACCAACACCAAAACCAACACCAAGACCAATACCAAGACCAGGTCCCAACCAAGATCGTTTGGAGAGTCCTTTGTCCACGAGTTTAAATAGCCTGCGAGTGGAAGTTGGTGGCTTTGTTCCACTGTCCTGTCGAAATGGCCTACCTGTCAATTTGAGCTACCCAGCACTACTGCACAAGCGCACGAGCTCCAAGCACGGTTACAGTTTAAATGCCCATCGATTTGAGCTCCTGAGGCAGAAGTTTTGTGTTAGAATACCTGCTTTAGATGACTGAATAGTTTGGATCTAATATTACATTTTTTATTTTGTTTCCATGTGTAGAAAAAGCTGTAACTTTGTTTAGAAAGGCGCTGAACAAATAAAATGCATGGAATTGTCCCAGCTTCAGTATCACAAAGTTGAGGTGTGCGCCCTCTAGTGGATGCATTATTTGAGAAGATATAGGCCTGTCAAGATCTGCTATCTCTACCCATATTCATATAAATGAGTGAATAATGGTAGTGATGGACAAATGAGTCGGAGCTCCAGAGCACGTCTCGTTCTTTCTGAAACAAATCACTCTGAAGCACTGCCTCGGCGTGTGGAAGTGTCGGTCCCTCCCCCTACTGCTTCTCTCTGCGTGTCAATCCATTCACTGTATCGAAGCGTTTCATTGGCTCAGCGAATGTTCCGCTCTGCGATTGGTTCAGATGCTTCAGAGTGTTCAGAGCACTTCTGTGGTTTGACAAGCGCTAAACTGCTACAGTATAAAAGATGCTCCAATATTTGTAAAAATGTTGGGTAGTGAGGAGGATTGTGTGACGTTAGTGGTGATTTTGGTGACTTTTGGCATTTGTTTCATTTTCGATGGCATCTACAAGTGGAAAAAAGCGATCCATGCTTTGGGATCACTTTGATCTAATTCCACCAAACAAGGTAAATTATTTTCTTATTTACAGCATGTTATTTATGTTGCTCTTTACATATTATTTTAAATCATGTTTAGATACGGTGTTTGCTCCGCACACAAGTATTGTCTTATTGTTAAATTTGTCCACTACAGGTCAGTGTTTCTCCAAGGCCTCAGACACGTCCAACCATTTGAGACAATATTGCGACTGAGGTGTCAATGCTTCACGAGGCTCCATTCGCCCATCACTAAATAATGGTCAGTCCACAGTGGGAGCATTTTTCAATAGCCAAATTGACCTGTCGATATGTGCTACCTTTAGCCAGAACCTATTTGAGCAGAGTATGACTGTTAAAATGAGCTATGCATATTCGTACAAATTTGTTGGAATTGTACATAAGTAAGTCATAAAGTGTGATCACCGTGTGCAAACAGCAACAAACCCGCGTCTCTAATCCAAAGAAACATGACGTAAAACTGGGAAGGTTTGGCTTTATTAGATCTATACAACTGTAAACGGAAAAATGTAAGGTCGCTTATTTCGATGGGGCAGCGTGAATCGATAGACGTCACTGTTGATTTAGGCTGTTGGGAGCTCATTTCGATGGGGCAGCTCATTTTGACAGAACACCACCAGTGCAAGTGTGAGTCCCTGGTGAGAGTGTGTGATTTCCTCTCCCTGAGTTCAGAGGTGAGGTGTGAGTTGTGCTTCTCGTGTTTGTGGTGATTCTCCTCATGTCTGTGGGCTCAGAGTTGTGATTGTGTGTTCGGTGGCAGCTCCAAACCCTCCCATCACATGTTGTCCTATACATCACACATACCACAGCCAATCAGAGCGCTCAGCCTGTGCCAGGCTCTGTGGGGGCCACAGGGAGAGTAAAAAGAGCACACAGAACACCAACACAGTTAAAGCAATCATTTCTCATCAGCGCTACTATGACAGGAAGAGGATCCAGAGCTTCAGACCACACAGCAGAGTGAACGCAGCTCCTGTGGGCTTTAGAGCGATATGATCTAGACACATTTCATCTTTTTGTCTCATTTTCAGCGTGAAGAAGAGCCACACTGGGGCATTTGTTTTCATTAGACACAAAATCTCCTCTTAAAACAGCAGAGTGTGCTGTCTGTGTCCTTCATGTGAGGGTGAGACTAATAATCACTGCAGCATGTCCTTATGTCCTTATGTCTGTGCTCTGCTCACTGTCATGTCTTAAAATCAGGGTTTCATTTTAACTCCTGGAGTGTGGCTTCATCTGAACCTCAGGTCCACAGTCAGCAGTCATTTGGACTCTTTGAGAAAGTCAATGTTGACCTTTGACCAATGACTCTTTCACTGTTTGACTTTCTAACTTTATATTGCTTAAATCAACTGTTTTGTGAGGACGCTGCTGTTGAGATTTTGGTCTATACAAAAATAAATTGGAACTGAGCCACAAATCGTGGAGGCGATTTGAAAAACAAGTCAGAAGTCCTATGTGTATCTGGTAACACTTTATAATAACTACACCTTATTTAGCCTTAATAAAGCATGAACAAAGACTTAATTAATAATGATTCACGCTTAGTAACTACTTAATTATTACCTGAATTAGCACTTAACTTGCACTTAATTCACCTGTGCTGTAAATAGTTACTCATAAGTATTTCTTACTTAATTACTCATGAACTAACCATTTGTGTGTGCATTTGTAAATGTATATTTAAGTACAAATTTGAGCATTTATTAATGATTAGTAAGCCATGAGAGAATGATTTACTAGTAATGCATTATTGTTTCTCTGGAATTTGACCAACCTTAACAAATACTTAATAAAGCATAATTAGTCTTCACTTTAGAAAAGCTCTCAGAAAGACTTAACTAACAGATAACAGCTGCCTGAATGATCATTGCATTGTATTATTAGTAACTTATTCTCTCATAACTTACTAATCATTAATAAATGCTCAAATGTGTACTTAAATATGCATTTGTAAACATGCAAATGGTTAGTTCATGAGTAATTAAGAAGTATTGAGTTACTATTTACAGCACAGGTGAATTAAGTGCAAGTTAAGTGCTAATTCAGGTAGTAATTAAGTAGTTACTAAGCCTGAATCATTATTAAGTCTTTGTTCATGCTTTATTAAGGCTAAATAAGGTGTAGTTATTATAAAGTGTTACTGTGTATTTTTTCTTTTGGACTGAAACAAAACTACATTCCAACACATTCACACCATTCAAACGTAGCAGCCGTGAACATCTCCAGACAGGATGTGGTGGGAGTTTGAGTGAGAGTCTGTTTGAGCTGGCCCTCTCTCTGTGCCCAGCTGACAGTCACCGCACAGGGGCAGACATGATGGTTGTCTATGGTCTTACATCACTGCGCTGTGGAGAGGGAGACTCAGGTGTTTTAGTATTCAGGTCCTGGCCATGCAATGCAGCCATTCAACAATGCAATGTTTAGGAGAGGAGACAGCAGGACAAAACCATGTGGTTATGAAGTAGACATACAAGGAGGAACAGTTTATTTTATTCTTGTTCATAACAGTGTTACGATAACATTTCAAACAAGATTTTTATACTAAGAAAACGACTCAGTACTCAATACAGATTCTGATGGTAGTACTTTCTATTCTATTCCCATGTGTCCTTGAAAAAACAGGACTGTTTTGACGACCACTCCACCACATTAACAGCTTCATTAAAAACATCATCACCTTTAGCACTGTTTTGAGTGGTTTACGACTGTAAATAATTAGAGCACAAATGAACATGTATGCTAACGACCACATAATAAACATTCCTTAAAGGTCCAATATAGATCTTGTGTTCCGCTGTAGGTTTACGGACCTTCCGGTTAATAGTTTTCTGTGACAAAATGTGTGTGTAAATGTGTGTTGTATTTTCCAGCAGCTTCATAAATCTGCCCCATCAACAAATCTTCAACCAACAAACTCCACAAAGGATAAACATTCTAACATGAAGAATTTATCCACAACTATCAAGAGAAGAAAGACCAAAACTTAAAGGAGAACAACAACAACAGCGCATTAGTGACACACTGAACAAAACTAATGTTATGGTCATGAATATGTAACTTGTTGTTATGCAAAATTGTAACTTAATTGGAACTTGTGTTGCATTTATAAATTGTAATTTAATTATAACTTGAATTGCAATGCATAATTGTAACTTGTTGTAATACATAAGTAACTGAGACTGAGTTTATTTATTTATTTATATATTTATTTGGGTCACAGGTATATTTTGAATTTAATTCACAGACAGTCATTTTTAAAATACACAGACGGAAAAGGTGTCGGCTGAAGCTTAAGCTTATTCTGCCTTTACCCTTTATTCCTTTGTCAGAGCTTCATCTTAACACCAGCTCATCTTCATAAATAGAGCAAGAGGAAACAAACAAATCAGAAACAGAACAAGAAAGTTCTACAGCACAAACTAAGTCTCATATTTCATGTATCTGTCCAGAGTTAAACATTTAAACTTCTTTATAAAGTGAAAGAGACTGGTGCACAGTTTGAGGTTTTCTGTACAGTTGTTCCAGAGCTCCAGCCCTTTAACAGATTTACTAAATTTTGTAATGTTTGTTCTGATTTTCTTTTTGATAAACATGGCTGTGCCTCTGAGCTCATATTGTCTCTTTCGGATTTTGAACATGTTCTGTAAAGATTTTGACAGGAGATTGTTGTTTACTTTGAACATGATTTTCAGAGGATAAAGGATGACCAAATCATAAAATTTCAGTGTTTGAAGGTTTATAAATAATGCATTGGTTGGTTCATTATAAGTTGATAATGTGATGCTCTTATTGCCTTTTTTTGCAGGTAAAGACTGGATTTGTATTAGTCTTATATGTGTTGCCTCAAATCTCAATACTGTAGGTTATGTCGGGCATTACCAGCGAGTTGTATATAATAAAAAGACAGTTTTTTATCTAGGGTATATCTATATTTATATATAATTGCAATCACTTTGGATAATTTATTTCTGATTGTATTTATGTGTGATTTCCAGTTTAAATTATGAGCTAGAGTTCACAAGTTACTTATGAATATACTTACTATACTACTTACTATAATTTAATTAAAATTAAAAATCGATTTTATGATGTCAATATTGACACAGATAAATTTGTGCAGTCTGAATTTGAGACATTTGTAGGATCATAACATTACTTTTGTTCAGTGTGTCACAAGAGAAGAAAGAGGAAAACTTAAAGGAGAACAACAACAACAGCAATGCGCTTTGGTGATGGGGCAGATTTATGAAGCAGTTGGAGAATATGACACACATTTACCGTTGTGAAAAAGGTCCATTAGTAGGGGTGCAACAACAACCAAAATATCGTTATATTGTATCACAGTAATATCGTGGGCCATCACAATATATTGAATCACAAGTTTCTTTACTTAAATGAAAAGTTATGGTGCAGCAACAGCTAAAAAAAAAAAAAACAGAGGGAACTACATAGACCATGATCTTTTGCTCCATTTTGGTGCAAACTACAAGCAGAAATAAGTCTTAGTTCTTTGGATTAAGTCTTGTCAAGACATTTTAAGAGGAAAAAGTGACATATTAACAATTTTGTTTGCCTCCACAAAATATCACAATAAATATCATTCCGTGAGATGTATATCGTGAAAATATGGAACATGAGATTTGGATATGATTACATCCCTATTTATTACGCAAACTGGATTTTTGTGAGCTTTAAACCAAGTTATAACATTGTTACCTCTTCAACAACAGAGCTGGACTTGTGTTTTGTTTCATTCACATGGTTAAGTAATCGTTTATTATTACTTTGTTTACGTCTCCAAAGCTCAAAATGCTCTGTTCCACCTTGTGATGTCATGAAGTGGTTAAAGTGAAAAGCTCCTTTTACTTTTAGTTCAGTAGAGATTGTCAATTCCAGGGATGAAATCACCCAAATGATTCTAGTGAAGGTGTGTGGAGTTTAAAAACACTGGAAGTGGAGCACTTCCTGTATTACCACATGACATCACAAGGTGGAACAGAGTGTTTTCTGTTTGAGAGAAGAGCTCAAGCCTAAATGTGCAGGTTTGTTTGTGCGTTAAACATGTGTGAATGAAACAAAACACAACTCCAGGTCTGTTTGTGATGAGGAAACTATATTAGAACATTTACAAATCCGAAAAATGTAGTATTGTCCATTTAAATGTAACGCACTAGAGAGCATTGCAAATATCACAGGCCACAACAGTTTGACAGTAAAATGTTTTATTTCATCGAGCACCACAAACCCGGCAAACATCAGAGAACTTCAGAAACTGGAGCTGGAATTTCAATATTGACTATTGGGCTATTACGTGTTGCCAAAAGTAACAAAGCTGTAAACAAGAGTCATTTGTCTGGCTGTCCACAAACGTCAGAATTCATGTTTTTATTTTGCTATTAAAGTGAATGAGACAGAACATCAAATCTGTAGCAGGCTGTGTGCTCCACTATTGTAAACACGTCACTCCTGCTGCAAATAAAACAGGATAAAAGACTGGAATAAAAACGTTTTTTTAAATTACACATGGTATATCTAAAAATATACCTTAAATACATGTAGACTCATCACTTCGCAGAGCTGGCATGTAACTCGGTCGCCCCTCATGCTGTTGTTTTGATTCGCCAGCTCCATTAACAGAACATATGTGTTTATCTCATGGTTAATCCTCTTATAGTCACCGCAGGACGCACTGAGCCAATAATACATTCAAACACTCAAACACGACATCCACGTTAAACACACAACACTACACTACACGCACGGGGACGGCATCTCCATGGAGACAAGCGGGTGGTGGACCCCTCAGCAGAAGTGTTACAGGGTCTACATTACGCTACGTTCTCATCTATGTTATAATGCTGTTTCGTCATCACAAGCATGCCTGAAGTTATGTTTTAACACGCAAAAATCTGTGTGTCGTTTGTTCATTTGTTTTTCAAAATAAAAACAAAAATAAGAAAATTTAAAGACAACAGTTTTCTTCATTATTTGTCTCCAGAACCAAAATGAAAAAACAAATAACGATTTGTTTTTCAGTTTTCTTTTTTTTAAATTATTATTAATTAATTAATTTATTTATTTATTTTTATGTTAAAATTAATAATGGAAAAAAACTTAATAATGGAAAAAAACGGATAACGACTGGCATCACAGTTTAAGTCACAGAAACGGGAGTTTCTGTGACTTAAACTGTGATGCCGGACTGCACCAGGACTAAACCAGGTCTGGGACCAGACTGGAACTGGACCGGGACTGAGACCAGGACTTAGACCGGGACCAGACCAGGACTGAGTCCAGCACCAGGACCAGGACTGAGACCGGGACCAGACCAGGACTGAGTCCAACACCAGGACCAGGACTGAGACCGGGACCAGACCAGGACCAAACAAGGACCAGACCAGGACTTACACTAGGATTGAGACTGGGACCAGACCAGGACTGAAAACGGTTTAGTCCTGGTTTAGTCTTGTTTCAGACTTGGTTCAGTTCTGTTATAAGGGAAATGGTCGTTTTCTGTTTTTTTGTTGTTGTTGTTGTTTTTTTCCATTATTCATTTAAACACAAAATCAAAAACTGATTGTTATCCATTTTATTTATTTATTTATTTCATTTTGGTTTTGGAGACAAATAATGAAGAAAACTGTTGTTTTTTAGTTTTCTTATTTTTGGTTTTATATTGAAAAACAATTGAATGAATGATACACAGATTCATAAAAACTAGGCTCTTCTTTTTGTCTTTTATCAAACTGAAAACACTCTGTTCCACCTTGTGATGTCATGTGGTAATAAAGGAAGGTGGTCCGCTGTGTCATACATGAACATCCACTCAGACAGTGGTTCCCTCTTTTCTGCATCACTTGAGGAAAAACTCAAACTAGAACTCAACTTTACCCACACCAGTCATTCCAATCATTTCCAATCTCTATTGAACTAGGCAGGAACGAGATAAAAGGAGCTGTTAATCTGAAAACTATTACCACTACATGACATCATTTTGAGTTTTGGAGATGTAGACAGATTATTAAAATGTCATGTAAACAGCCCCATCTGTGAACAGAATGTGTTCACATCTGTGCAGGCGCTGACAAGGAAAATTATGCAAGAAATGGCAAACCAATGTGGCAAATACAACAATTAAGGTGCTGTACCTGATTTCTACTGTTTTTTAAAAGAGTAGTTCATTTTAGATGTTTTGCAGTGGTCCAAATATGTTCCTCACTTACTTTCTGCATTCAGACCATCCTAATTATTCACCACAAAGAGTTTATAAGCAAAACTTTAAAGACCAAAAGACCAAAGTATAGTTTTCCAATAACTAGAATGCAAAGACCAAATTCCTCATTAAATTAAATATAATAAAATGCTTTCTAATTATATAAAGTCAGCACACAGCAGCACACCCATAAGCCTCCAACTCAGGTGTCCCAGCACGACAGCACAATGTGCCACTTCTAGACACAACTGAACAACTGAGTCACTGCGAACACGCCGACAATCCAGCGGTCCCAGACAGCACCCTCCCTAGTCATATATCGATACAACAGCCCATGATATCGATACTGTATGATCACATTAAGCGACAGGAGCTTTGCACCCCTACGATTTACCCTATATTTTTATATTTGAAAAGCAAGTAAGCTCTGTTCTTAAATTAAGTCTTTAAGCAAAACCAAATTGAACATTCCACATCTGCACTTTGAAAAGGCCATTCATACATTTGTGACCTCACCACTCGATTATTGTAACTCTGTGTGTGCCGCATTGACCAGGCCCAGCTCAGCCGCCTACAGAGTCCAGCAGCAGCTCACCTTTTAACTGGAAAGAAGCAGAAGCAGAGCGAATCCCTGCAGTGGCTCCCTGTACATTTAAGAATCCATTTTAAAATAGCAATGATTGTTTTTAAGGGTCTTAGTGGCACGTTCCTATTTATTTGAACTAGAGCCCGACCGATATATCGGTTGACCGATATTATCGGCTGATATGGGCAACTTTAGGCATATCGGCTATTGGCCGATATGCTTGCTGATAGGGGCCGATATTTCACGTGGGCATGTTATACCTCGTTATAAAGCTTAGACTCTCTACATTCTGTTCATTTAATCCAATTTACAGACAGATAAATGTCCTAATATGTGGCTCCACATCAGTATTTATCTACGGAGTCATTTGTCTGTGTGTGTGTCCGTACTGTCCCTGAACACACCACAGAGTCGCGTCACTCACGTGTGTTTGTTTACACCTGCAGACACAGATCCAAACATTGAGATTATTTTCTTTTTACGGACAATTGGTTTGAGTCTGGATTAAAAGGACATTTATTAGTGCAGATTTGTGATGTGAGGAGGAGCCTGTATGAGCGGTGAGTGTTGGAAATATGTCGACTCTGAAGCTAGTTTTTGTCATTTGTTATGGGTTAGCTGCTGTAGCTCCCGCACATAAACAGACTGTTTTCTATTGGTCTGTTCTAAAGTGACTATACTGGCCGTATATTTGCTACTGGACCTGCACTGATATGTAAATGAGCTGTGAATAGACGTGTGAATTATGACATTTGCACATATAATTAATTACCGCGGCGCGCACGTATTTACGGCTAAAGGCTAATAGCGCTACTTTCTTTACTAGTTATGTGTCCGTCACGAACGAAATGACTCTTAGAATCGGCTCTTTGAAGGGAACGACGGGAGCCTGATCCTTAATGGGAGCCGTGTTTTCTCTTTCTCTCACTTTTTTTCTCTTCACGCCACGTGCAGATTTGTGGTTTGACAGCGGCAGCGGCTAAAAACGAAACTTTGAGAAATTTGCGTGTACGTAGGATTAACTTGGGAGCCAAAAGAACCAGCAGCTTTTAGTGAGCCGAGCCAAAAGAGCCGGTTCTCTAAAAAGAACTGGAATACCCATCACTAGTGTCTAGAATGTGATGCAAAAATGCCATTAAGCCAAAGTACTGTCTGTAAATATGATGTAAAGAGGCGGAATAACAATAAATGTTGCCTAAATAAACCCAATTTAAAATCCACCAGAGCCAAACCTAAGTTTTTTAAACAATTCAACATTTACAGTGAATTTTTACATCACTAAATATATCGGTGATTATATCGGCTATCGGCAGCTCCAACTCCCATTATATCGGTTTCATATCGGCCACAGCAAAATCCATATCGGTCGGGCTCTAATTTGAACTCCTCCAGCCCCAGGTCCCTTCAGAGGTCTGAGCTCTGCAGACCAGCACCTCCTGCAGCCTCCAGGACCAGGCTGAGGACCAGAGGAGATGGGGTCTTCTCTGTGGTCACTCCATGACTCTGGAACACTTTGCCTTTGCACATTAGAAGTGCACAATCACTTGAGAACTTTAAATCCTTGCTCAAAACGCACGTTTTCTCCTTGGCATTTGCTCAGAGTTAGGAAGAGACACCTTGGCACTTTTGCTGCTGTTATTATTGTTTTTATAATTCTAATTCTGCTTGATTTGCTTATTGTATGTTTTATTTCACTGTAAATGTTGTTCAGCACTTTGGTAAGCCTTGGCTGTTTTAAATGAGCTATACAAATACTTTTGATTTGATATAATTTTGTAACTTCCTCAAATCAGATGTGGAGTTGTGTTTTGTTTCATTCACACTTGTTTGATTAATCCTGCATTATTAATCTGTCTGTATCTCCAAAGCTCAAAATGCTCTACTCCACCTTATGATGTCATGATGCAGTAGTTTCCATTAGGGGTGGGTGATATCTTCATTTTTTAAATATATCTCGATATTTTTTTAACTCGATATGGATTCTGACTTTTCGTATATATTGCTATAATGCTTATATTTATTTATTTATTTATTTGAGACAGAGACAATGCACACTTTTTGCATTAACCTTAACAGGAGAGATGTTTGTACATCAGGTTGTAGCATCAGTGCTCATTTCCACCTGTCGTCCCTGGGCAGGTTCATTGATTGATTGTATTTAACTGACCTTGACTATCAACTGTTCTGGAGACCTGGAGCATGTTTTGGGTTGATGGAGGAAACCGGTGCGCCCGGAGGAAACCCATCCAGACACGGGGAGAAACATGCAAACTCCACACAGAAAGGCCCAGGCGACCCGGGGATTGAACCTTCTTGCTGTGAGGCATGAGTGCTAGCCACTTAGCCAACATGCAATTCTGATTTCACCTTTTCACTTGTTTGTCTTCTCTGTGCGCACCCCCACCTCCCTGATATTGCTGCTTAAGTCTCGTTTAACTCCTCACTACCACCGTGAACGCCCAAAGTACCAGTGAAAAACTTCTACACCACGAACAGACAAGACCATCAGCAGCACATGCTCTGTCACAGAGAGAACAGTCATATTCCACCAAGTCATGTCCTTTAGTCCGAAAGAAGCTGAACCATATGAGCAGCACAAGGAGAACGCATGTAGGGCATGTATACTGTGACTTATGTGGACCAAAAAAAGAACTGAATAATTGCAAATAAAAAAATAAAAAAATGGCAAGATGGACAATTACAGGGCTGAAATCAACCGAAACAAAACAGTGCTGGGAAGGTTACTTTTCAAATGTATTCCCCTACAGATTACATACCCCAAAATGTAGTTTGTAACAGAATCCATTAAAATACTTAAGGTGAGTAATGTAATCTGAATACTTTGGATTACTTGATTTGCTGTAGAGAAGCAAAGACGAGGATCTTCACATAAGAAGTTTTGTCTGACAAAAGACAATGAAAAGCCCAGACTTTACTTAAACATATTAAAAATATTATTGATAGAAGAGGAGACACGATCCGCACAGCATCTTTTAGTCCTGTTAAATCCTGTTTTAGACCTGGTTTAGTCCTGGTTTAATCTTGGTTTAGACCTAGTTTTAGACCTGGTTTGGACCTGGGTTTAGACCTGGTTTAGTGTCCAGCAATGAGTGGAATTACCAAAGAAAAAAAAAAAGAAAAAAAAGGAATAGCCCAAAATGTGAAAACAGGAAAATCCCACCATGTAATGAATTTATTTCAACAAAGTAACAGTAATCCAATTACCACTCAATGAAACAGTAACTGTAACCGAAAACAGTTACTCATAATTTATATTCTGATTAATCTGTTACTCCCCAACACTGAAAACAAAACACAACTCCGGGTGTGTTTATGAAGAAGAAACTACATTAGAACATTGAGAAAACAGTGGAATATGAACCCTTTAACTGTAGACGTCTCCATTAAAATGCCTCCTGTTGACTGTAGACCATTTGAGATCGTTTAGATTTCATTGCGCAGCTCTAATCACTCATCATATTAACATCCAACTGTCAGTTTTAGCTTTGCCTTAGCCTCCCCAGTGTGAATAGGCTTAAAAGACAGTATCATTGTTAGCTAACCGTTCCACTCAGACATGCCCCGTGCTCCTCTGTGTAGGTTTAAGCAGATTAAACACAATCTGTTCCCTAATACTGCTGTTACCTAAGGGCCGGGCAATGCTGTTTCCACACTCTGCAGATGGCTTCAGTAAATAGTCATTTTAAACAACAATAATAAACTAAAGCGTTGTAACTGTCAGGCCCAAAAGTGCGTCATTTTATGTAAGAGTGATATTAAATTCAAAGTGCAGCGTTAAACCAGCAGAGTATTGTACCCACACAAAAGATTTTATTTTCTAAGCCACTAAAAATGTCACTCAAAATCAAAAACCTGTTTATTTTTCCTTAATTTTTTGATTGAGTGTTGTTGTAATCACAGAATCAAAGCAGTACAGTAGTTTAAGCATAGTCATTATGTCTGATCTGTTCTAATGTTGTTTCCTCATTGCAAACATACCTGCATCTTTTACCTAAACCTCCTCTAATGTGCACAGAAATGATTATCTGACAAATACAAATATAAGAAGACACCTTTATTTTGTTGGAACCATGTTTAAAGGGCCCATCTCATGCAAAATCAACTTTTCAGAGCTTTCTACCTTCTAAGAGTGATGTGTGGGCCTTGTATTTGTCGCCAAAGTGTTTTTTAGATTGATTCAGTGTTTTTTTTTAAATAAATTGCAGCGTATTTCTGCCACCCTCCCATGTGACAACGAACTAAAGCTGCTACAATGACGTAGCGGAAAATGCTTCACACACGCCCCCTCCGCCCCGCCTCCACAGCCTCCACCCCGCCTCCACCCACTCACACACCGTCCTGCATCTGCACCGTACAGGTCTGCTGTTTTGCATTATTTATCTTTATTTTTCACTTCAAACACGCTTTTTGTAACCATGTCCTCTTGGAGAAAGTGTGTATTTGGCTGCAATGGCAAGTCGAAATTATTTTGCATGCTGACAGAAGAAGCAAGGCGTGCTAAGTGTCTGGAGTTTATTTCTGGGAACACCGACAAAAAGTTCCCCAAGAATATTTTGTTTGCGAGCGACATTTCACCGAAGATGCCTCAAGAACTACAGGTATTTTAAAACTGGACTTACAACGAAGCAGAAGCGACACTGTGGAAAAGGATGCTGTTCCCACGATACCAGGGTCCAGTGATGGAGATCCTAGAGCTGTAAATTTACTGCGAGTAAACCACTGAAGAGAACTAAAAGCAAACTGCAGCATTTAATTTTGAAGATTATCCGACATATAATTTCAATCTGCAGGTCATCTCCCTTGTTCTACCTGTTTTAGTTTGAGAAATGTTACGTAATCCTACGATATTACATCGATGCTAACAACATAGCCTACTTCTTATTCTAGTGAGTTGTCTTCACTGCTTCTGCACGATAACAAAATGGCGAATACACCTCAGTCATTACGACCACTGATGTTTAGTAGTCACCTGTACATATTATGATGACTGAATTTGATCGAACATTATTATAGGATTCAAGTTTGCCCAATTATGCCTTCTGTCTCCCCCTCCCTCCCTGAGATGGGCGGAGGAAGGGCGGCTCACTCGTCGCCTACGTCACGTTTGGAGGGCGGAGCCTGTGCTTTCTCAGGACGGGCGGGGGAAGGAGCAATAGTCGGCCTTTCATAGTTCCTGGTCTGTGACTGTCTCCAAGAAATCAGTAAAATTTGACAACTATTGTGTAATGGATGTTCCAAAACCCAAACTGTGCTTGTTTATGTGCAGAAGATACAATGTGAAAAGAGTTATTTTACATGAGATGGGCCTTTAAAGTATCAGAAAAATGTGTTTCTTACATGTAAACAACTCTTCAACCCATCTTTATACTGCAGAAAAAAGCCAAAAGAATTGTCAACGGTGCCAGTTGTAATGCCCCAACAAGCCCATTGTTTATCCAGTTAAATACCTTAAAGTTACAGGAGAGAGTTGACTTAAATACAGCTGATGTTGTGTATAATGATCATAATAACACCAAAAGTAGATGTGCAACAGTTAGAGTAGCAGATCTGTGGAACAGTCTGGATGACAGGATCAATATCAAATCTAATTCTATAGACAAATACAGAGAATACAAGAATGATTTACAGACATATTTTTACTACATAAAGAGACAATAAATCTACGTTCAGACTGCAGGGTTTAATGCTCAATTCAGATTTATTTGTGAGGTCATTCACATTTCCAAGTAAATGCCACTTCTATGTGATCTCCAGTGTGAACTTCAAACGCCCCAAAAGTGTCATGTGCATTTATGGAAGTCGCCTAAACACTGGGCTTGTCTCCCAAAATCCAGTCCAGTTGTTGGTAAAATGGACAGATTAACACGTCCACGACAGCTTCGCTTCTTTGAGTTTTTAGCCTCCTTGTATTTGGTCAAATGCAAGGAGGATAAAGACTTTATTTTTTCGTTGACATTGGAGCCAGGTCTGCCTGTAGCCACGCTTTGGCAATCATTTCAAAAGCCGCCCGGTTCCGATAAGACCCTTCCAATTTGGCCTGAATACAGCAATCCAAGCCATAATGAACTCGTTAGCCTTGTCACATGTCAAAGGATCGGCTATGATCGGTATGGGTTTTAGGAGCACATATCCAAGTGTCCTGGGTCACATTTGAAAAAATCTGATCTGTGTTGTTCAGACTGCCATTAAAAGATCAGATACAGGAACATAGGGGCCAAAAAAATCTGATTTGGGTCACTTCAGGCTGCAGTCTGAATGTAGCCAAAGATAATAATGTAGGCTACAAAAGCAGGTTAGTGCATAGGATAAATGTTGATGGTGTTTTTCTCTACGGTCTGTACTACCGCCATAGTCTTGGCACCATCATTTGTAAACAGGGTCAGACATTCATAAGTGATGTCAGTTCAGCCCCTTCGGTCATAGTTTTATGTGAAATGTTTGTAACAGTCTTACATACATGATTAAGTGCATGGCTGAAGACAATAAAGTACTACTACTAAATTATGTGTTAAAAAAAAAAATGGATAGAATTCTCCCTAGTGTGATGTCATCAGTCATATTTACTAAGGTGACCATATTTATACACCTTTGTGGGGGGGGCCTTGACATTGAGCTACAGTCGGTTCACCTTTCGCGGTCTCACTGTTTCTTAGATTTTTTTTTGGTGCAATTTTGCATTTTTTTATTTTTATTTTTTTACAGCATATGAACGCGTATTGTGTATTGCAGGCGGGTAGTAATTACACACGGGTGGGTCAGGACTAAACCAGGTCTAAACCAGGACTAATCTTGGACTTAAGAGAAAGAACGCCAAGTAGTTTGTCCGCAAAGCACGATCGGGCAAATGCCGTGTTTACCTCCATGAGGTACGGAGCTCTCTATCTGTCCTTTCTCCTGCGGTCACCTCCGAGCCCATCCTGACGGTGAGTCCTGTTTCGGTTCAGTTCTGGTTTAGTCCTGTTTTAGTCCTGTTTTAGTCCTAGTTCAGTTGTGGATTAGTCCTCCTCTTCAGTCCTGGAATCAGTCCTGGCTTAGTCTTGGTTCAGTCTGTGGCATAGGCAGCACAAAAGTTTGATATAATCTCTGGTTAACGGGCAGGTGCGGTCCTGTACTCGGGGTCTCCAAAAATGGACCCATGCAGGACTCTGCGCTGAAGGCTCCATTACGGAATAAATGAATCTTCAGTTCATTACATAAAGAAGGAGGAACAGGACAGGACGCAAAATACAGAAAATGTCCGGTTAAAAAGGGACGTTTGGTCACCCTATATTTATAGCAGTTATAACCCCATCAAAACTAATCAAAATTACAGAACCTAAAAATCTGTCAAACACACTTTAAACTCTCCCAGCTAGTTGTGAGCATCTGAATCACTGTTGGACAAACGAAAGTGATTTGATTCTCTCACCACATGCAGCCTGTGTGTGTGGAGTTTGCGTGTTCTCCCTGTGTCTGGATGGGTGTCTGGCAGCCGCTCGTATCACGTCCCAAGCACCGTGTAGAACAATAGTTTCGGAGTGTTAGGTAAATAGTAGTGATGGGCGAATGGAGCCTCGTGAAGCATCGACACCTCAGTCACAATATTGTCTCAAATGTTTGGACGTGTCTGAGGCCTTGGAGAAACACTGACCTCTAGTGGACAAATTTAACCATTGTTCCGCAGGTGTCTCAGCATCGATGAAGTGTTGTTAGTGTAAGACAATACTTGTGTGTAGAGCAAACGCCGTACCTGACAACAACAATAATGATGATGATTTAAAATAATATGTAAAGAGCAACATAAATAACATGCTGTAAATAAGAAAAGAGGTGTTACCTTGTTTAGTGGAATTAGATCAAAGTGATCCCAAACCATGGATCACTTTTTTCCATGAAAAAATGCCAAAAGTCGCCAAAATCACCACTAACGTCACACAATACTCCTCACTACCCAACTTTTTGAAGAAATATTGGTGCATCTTTTATACTGTAGCAGTTTAGTGCTTGTCAATCCACAGAAGTGCGCTGAACACTCTGAAACACTCTGAACCAATCGCAGAGTGGAACATTCGCTGAGCCAATGAAACGCTTTGATACAGTGAAGTGATCGACACGCAGAGTGAAGCAGTAGGGGGAGGGACCGACACTTCCACACTTTGGTCACGTGAGCGGCTGCTGCGAGACGAGCTCTGAGGCAGTGCTTCAGAGTGATTTGTTTCAGAAAGAACGAGACGTGCTCCAGAGCTCTGACTCATTTACCCATCACTAGCAAGTACTCTTTTTGTTGCACAGTTGGGTTGGTGGTGTTCAAAAGCATTCTTGATGTTAACTTGTTGCTTGTATGTTGCTTGTAATTCTGCTCTCACGTTCTACTGGTTCTAGTAACTTTAGAATGTAGTTGTAGTATTAGATTCTTATTTGTTTAATGTTCGGTTTATTGATGCAATAAGGGTTAGTGCAATATAGACTTTAAGCACAGTGCACTTTAACCCTCTAAACTCATGCACCTTAAGGTGGATTTATAGTCCTGCATTGACTCAACGCACACGGCCGCCATCGCCTTGTCGCCGTCTTTTTTAGTTTACGGTCTATGTGGTGTGAACTAATTTACCGACACAACGCTACGGGGGTAGGATTTAAAAACAGCATTCGTGTATATGCAATGAGGCAGGAAAGCGGAGTACTGGAAATGTATGTACAGACGACCAATCACAGCCGTTATTGTTGGCGTCACTTTCCCATGCTGTCTGCATCGGTTCGATATGTAGTTACAAAGTTAGTTCTGAGGTGCACATCGGTCTTCTAGATGCTCTGTGGAGCGGGTTCACGATGCAGGTGATTTGATGCACAACCATAAATTGGGCTTTAGTCCTGTTACACTTTATAGATTACAGACCAACTACAACACTTTTTATTGTGATTTGCACATTTATTAAGTCATAAAGGCAACCATTTTTAATATGATGTTTAAATAAAGAAATTGTCCAATTCGCACTAAAACAGATAGAATAATTGTGGTGGATTGTGTAACTTTTCTTGAGGAGGGTCCATCAAATGATTTTCTTTTTTCATGGAAACATTGTTGCTTTGTCTGAAATGTTTCCCAGTATGGTATTAAACCTTTCTAAATTCACGGAGACCAAACCAGACCAAGTTACAGGTCAGCTCTATGGACAGGAGCCCAAGGTAGAGCTGTTTAATATCATATTGTGGAACATTCCAGACACAGAAATTACATCTCCATAGAAACAAGCAGGTGACGGACCCTCCACCAGAAGTTACACAATGTACCTTTAAAGGAGTCATATTATGCAAAATTGACATAACTTCTCATTTACCAAACTGAAGTCAATTTTAGAGTGATTTATGCATGTTTGTGGAATCTTTATTCTCCAGCAATCAAGACTCCATTGAAAATTATAGTTTGTCCCACCCCCTTACACACCCACTGCTCCGTACTTCATTCTTTCGTTTTATTTTCTTCATCGGTGATACAAGATTCAGCAGTGTTTCAAAGGCATTATAGCACTGGAAAAAAATTAAAAATTAAATCTCGAAAAATGTGTGACCCAACAGGAGGTTCCAACAGCATGGTTCAGATCTTGGTTGTGATGACATTTACAGTGATATATACCGTAAAGGGGCAGACGGGGATCAGTTTTCTTTACTTTTTAGTTCAAAATTGCACTTCAGGGCACGTTCACACTT
Source organism: Boleophthalmus pectinirostris (assembly GCF_026225935.1). Taxonomy (NCBI): domain Eukaryota; kingdom Metazoa; phylum Chordata; class Actinopteri; order Gobiiformes; family Gobiidae; genus Boleophthalmus; species Boleophthalmus pectinirostris. The sequence goes on along the minus strand of NW_026571133.1, from coordinate 46,624,310 downwards.
GCAGCAGCACCCCATAAGGATTGGAACTAAACTGGAACTAAACTAAATCTGGATTAAACAGAACTAGAGCAAGTCTACATCAGGACACAAACTGGGCTCAAACCAGGCTCCTATGTAAATGTCAATGTTGTATGTCATGATTGTGTCTTATTGTGCTGTTTTTACCATCTTTGTCTATTGTGTGACGTGTCTTATGTTCTTATGTTTTATGTTCTTATATCTCTGATATCTCTAATTCTGGCGTATTTACAAGTAGGGTTGTCCCGATCCGATCATGTGATTGGCGCCGATTGAGTCCGCAGTTTGGGATTTGTTCAGGGACGTCCAATCAGCGCAGCCGTCTGTCCCAGCACCTGCTGTACTGGAGGTGCACTTACGCTGGGACTTTTGGGCCGTGCTGTGCTTGGGCACTGTTACCTGGGGTTCTGTGGTCCGTGTTCATACCTGCGCGGCCGATACTGTCGTCGCACATGCACATGTTGCGCTGCAGAGCTGGCGCTTTTGGTGGAGAGGGTCCATCCAGTGGCATGGAGTGTCTATTGAGCAATGGGAACAATGTTGCGGTGTGTGCTCTGCTGTGGTTTTGTGGATGTGGTGTTGGTGGAGCAGTGGTGGCAGTGTGGGGGAGAGAGGCTGTGGGGCTTCTGTCATCTTGTTTTTATTTGGTAAGATTTTGTATTATTTGGAATCATAGACAAGCCTAAATGTTTCAAATATAATGCACATGCAAACATATAATATCAAATATCCAAAGTGTAGATTGTGCAGAGTCGAGTCTCAGGTCTGATCTGGTTCTGGTCTGGTTCCTGTTTTGTCCAGTTCATTAAGTTTACTAAGTTACACATTCCAAGACCAAACTGTGAAAAGTCAAGATTTTCAACAATGATGGTTCTTGATTAGAAAAGTTAATAAAATTAAAGTTTTGGACATTTGATTTTTCACACAAGTTCAGCCCAAATACTACACATTAAAAACAACACAATCTGATCCACACACACCCTGGATCTTATTCTTTGCTTAGTTCATTTTATAATGTTTTATAGAAGTATCGGATCAGGACTCGGTATCGGCAGATCCTCAAAATCAAAGGACTCAGACTCGGACTCAGGGGCAAAAAAATGTGATTGGGACATTCCTATTTACAAGTGTATGTTCATGAATATGCATTGTCCCTTGTCCGTTTTAAATAAATAAAACCAAAAAAAAAAAAAAAGTACGAAGAATACCAGACAAGGTGGAAGTAAAATGCCTGAAGAGCCTGACGAGGAACGACAATGACTGACCACCAGGGGGCAAAGGCAAGTGGTGTGGAAGATAAAACGGAGGAATTGGCTGTGATGATGAAGTCATTTACTGATGTCCAGACCACAAGAGACAAAATAGTCAACACGGAGCGGATCCAACAGGAGCAGTGCTGGCAAACCATGGAGATTCAGGTCCAGCAACTTCAGCAGCGGATTAGAACTAAACTGGAACTAAACTAAATCTGGACTAAACCAGGACTCAAACAGAACTACAACAAGTCTACATCAGGACAAAAACTGGGCTCAAACCAGGCCCCTATGTAAATGTCAATGTTGTATGTCATGATTGTGTCTTATTGTGCTGTTTCTACCATCTTTGTCTAGAGTGTGATGTGTCTTATGTTCTTATGTCTTAAGAATACATTTTGTGTACTATAGAACCTTTACAGATTGGTCTAATTCCAACACAATCTGCTCCATTCTTATACAAAGATTAAAATATCTCAACCAATCAAGCACAGAAGACAAAGCATCTTCTTAACAAGACCATTCTTCTACGCCTCAAATTGAAATCCACATTTGAACTGCAGCTGGTGGAGAAGAAAGACCGACCAGAGCGTTCTGAAGCTATCAGCGCCGAGCAGCTCAGAGGCTCAGAATACGCCGTACCGGGGGATAGAATGGAAACTACAGAAGCCCCCCGCCTCGAGCCTAATCGCCTCTTCCCAAATGGCCCTCACATCAGCAGGTAGGAGAGCGGGAGGGGAGGGGGGAGTAGGGGATAACTCATGTTTGAAATTGGTCTGTGTGGAGAGGGCAGGTGAGAGCCGTATTTCAGCGCGAGAGAGATTTATGTGGGACAATAGGTCAGTTATGATAGGCCAAAGCGAGGGGAAGTAAGGGCCAGCTTGACTAGTGAGCGTGAAACAAAGGCTTAGAAAGTAGAATAATACAGGGTCGAGCGTCCAGACCACGACTGGTGTGTAAGACGATGTCAAATTCTCTGCTAATCCTATTGATACCAAAAAACAAACTACTGCCATTTTACACATCTCAGACTTCAGCCACCCACATTCTTTTGTCATGTCCTTGGGCAATACACTTCAGTATGTCTCCCCAAGCCCTCCAACACAACTATCAAATCATCTGGTTTATGGTTAATAGCTCTGGGAATAGCCACGTGAAACAAAAACATCAGAGGTATAGCTCCTTAACGCCGACTGTTACAAATATGCGACAAACCGTTTGGATAGAGATCTAAGATGAGATAGCGGCTGCTTTCTCCCAGTGCCGGTAATTTGCAACATATTTAGATGTTTATATGATGACGGTCTGAACAGAAGACTCAAAAGTGGCATCACGTCTTCACTTTTTATTCAGCATTCAGAGTAGGGATGGGCATTCAATGAAATTTTCTTAATCGATCGTCGGAAGAATTAATCGATTATCGATTAATCATTAATGTTTTTATATTAAAATGATGATCATTATTATTACTATCTGCACTACTAATCTACATAAATAAATTAAACTTTATAACCACTCTAGAGCCACATCAATCCGTTTGAAATTATAATGTGTTTAATTTAAAATGTTTGAAATTCTTAACGATAAATTATCAATTAATCGACTAATCATGCCCATCCCTAGTTCAGACGAGTGTTTTCAGGAGGAAATCTGCATGCGTACGGTGACGCAAAAGTGTGGAATTCCACGCATGGAAATGATCCATCATGTTTGTTTCTGTGTACTGTATGTATGTGACGTAAACATGTACATGACGTGAGCACATCTGACCAGAGTTTTGCATCTTGGGCAGTGTAAACAGAAACACTATGGAGCGGAGCGGATTCAGCTTTTCTACTCTGGAGGGTGGTTTCAGATTTTTGTCTTTTGAAGTCCCAAAACGTGTTCACCGTCTAAACAAAGGCACTTACGATAAAATATTTTCTTGTTTTTACCTGCAAGCGTTCTCCCCCATATTCAATTTATTTATTTATTTATTTTTTGCTAGAGTAAAATTAATAATCTCAACTTAATTTACCACCTACTTAAAGGCAAAAACACACAAAACCTTTTTTTTTTTTTTTATACAACTATACAAATTCAGGCATAGAGAGATTAAGAATTTTAAAGAAGTTCTTTTCACTTTCAGAGACCAACAACTAGCATGCTAACGTGCATTTGCTTATTATCAAACAAAATGGCAAAGGATCAACTGAATCAATTCAATTTGTCAACTGGACAAAGTTTATTTGGTCGAATATGTTTTGCGGCTTGGAAGAAACAGTCAGAACTGAAGAAGCAACTTGGATGAGCTGCAAAAAGTATTCAACCAAATAAACTTTGTCCAGTTGACAAATTGAATTTCTCCTTTGCCATGGATTTTTACCTGGACAACTGGGATTTTTCACATATCAAACAAAATGGTTAAATGGTCACATTTTTATATTGCGCTTTTCCACCTTCATGACAGTCAAAGTGCTTTACATCAAGGAACCACTCACCCGTTCAGTCACACATTCACTCACCAGTGTAGACAGACACTGGGGGTGAGGAGGGTTAAGTGTCTTGCCCAAGACAGCATTCATCTGTGAGGACTGGAATCACACCAAACTACTCTTGCCCACTTTTTATAGTATAGTTTTATATATATATATATACAAAGATTTAGAAGCAGACACCATGTGGACTTATTTTGGCCTTCAGAGCTGCTTTTAGAACATATCTGTACTGTGGCAAGACACATTTTGCTGAAATATATGGGAAAAAATCTGGTAGAAAACCTTTAATTCCTCCCTGAATTGTCCAGCCCCCTGTCCTTTATCTAAAATGATGATCAAATTCTGCAACATCATGAACAGAAAATCTTTTTTTCACTGACAAGTTGCGTATCAATCGACGTGTGTAGATGTGTTTCTTACATTTCTTACATCTTACCCCTCAGATCAAACCTGTGTTCACAGCTCCTGCTGCTAATCCCTGCGCTCCCTCTCATTTCTCAGCACACGTCACCGTTGGCCTTTGTTGTGCTGTGCCTCCATATTTGTTGTCTCTTACACGTATCACACTGTACTCTGATTGGATTTCCACAGGCAGGTCGCAATGTCCTTGTGAAGCGCATAAACAAGACTAATGTACATGCATGCTAATGACGGACAGTGTGTGTGTTTGGAGGACGTCTGAACACACAAACGACTCTCGAGTTTGTCTGATGCCAGCGTTAACTGTTTTCTTCTTTTTAATTGAGTTTATTTGATCACATACTGTACACTCACATAGTTTATTTACAAAACGCTTTTCCATCTTCAAGGTAAAAAATAAAGCTGATTACTTCGTGGATTTCGCTTTTTGTGGGATATTTTTAGAATGTAACTCCTGATATAAATGAGGGACCACTGTACACTGAACAGGAGTAATACTGAACGGGAGTAATACTGAACGGGAGTAATACTGAACGGGAGTAATACTGAACGGGAAGTATACTGAACGGGAGTAATACTGAACGGGAGTAATACTGAACGGGAGTATACTGAACGGGAGTAATACTGAACGGGAGTATACTGAACGGGAGTAATACTGAACGGGAGTATACTGAACGGGAGTAATACTGAACGGGAGTAATACTGAACGGGAGTATACTGACGGGAGTAATACTGAACGGGAGAACGGGAGTAATACTGAACGGAGTAATGAACGGGAGTAATACTGAACGGGAGTATACTGAACGGGAGTAATACTGAACAGGAGTAATACTGAACGGGAGTATACTGAACGGGAGTAATACTGAACGGGAGTAATACTGACGGGAGTAATACTGAACGGAGTATATACTGAACGGGAGTATACTGAACGGGAGTAATACTGAACGGGAGTATAAACTACTGAACGGGAGTATACTGAACGGGAGTATACGGGAGTAATACTGAACGGGAGTATACTGAACGGGAGTAATACTGAACGGGAGTAATACTGAACGGGAGTATACTGAACGGGAGTAATACTGAACGGGAGTATACTGAACGGGAGTAATACTGAACGGGAGTATACTGACGGAGTAATACTGAACGGGAGTATACTGAACGGGAGTAATACTGAACGGGAGTAATACTGAACGGGAGTATACTGAACGGGAGTATACTGAACGGGAGTATACTGAACGGGAGTAATACTGAACGGGAGTATACTGAACGGGAGTATACTGAACGGGAGTATACTGAACGGGAGTATACTGAACGGGAGTAATACTGAACAGGAGTATACTGAACGGGAGTATACTGAACAGGAGTATACTGAACGGCGGTACATTGAATGGGAATAAAATGAACAGGAGTAAACCAAATGGGAGTATGCTGAAGAATATACTGAACGGGATTACACTGAACGGGATTACACTGAATGGGAGTGTATGTGGTCGTGCCATTAGTGCATGTGAGTAACTGTGACTCAGTCGTATGACGCACAGGTTTAACACAGAATCAGACTCTGCACTCATTACACCAAACCTCCACTGACAATCAGGCCTGCACTCATTACACCAAACGAGAAGAGACAGAGCAGCGCTGGAGTACCTCTGTCTCACACACACGCACACACACACACACACACAGCTCTGCTCAAACAAACTTTAGAATTTTTACCAGGAAAAACTCAGAGTTCATCTGACAGGGTTTCACCTGAAAACATCATTAAAATAGAGCAGAATATTACCACACTCACAGAAAGTTTCATAGAAAGTGTCAGACACAAAAGCCCACATTTCTGAGAACCCATTATATTTGACCGAATGCTAATCACCAAATGTAAATCAGCCATTATAATCATTTGCATAACTTGTTTAATGAAGCGGCATTCACATTTTTAAATACAGATGCACTTCCACTATAGTCAGAAGTTTGTACACACTTTCTCATTCAGTGTAGTTTCATAATGTTTAATGAAAAATGTGTTTTCTATTTTAAATTCAAGGTCCTTCAGCAGATTCATCCTTCGTCTTTCTTTATTTCGCAGTACCGTTAACAACACATGGGTGGTTTGAGGCTAAAAGTGATTACGTACACACTGCGTACAGTCAAATAAAAAGTTTTTGTTTGAATAGTAAATCCAGTTAAATGCCGATGCAAAAGCCTCAGTGAATAATAAAAGCTGACTTTTTTGTTTCTTCTAACACAATGAAAGGAGCGCAGGGGAGTTGAGTCCAGATAAATTACCTCCTTTTTTCTCCTCCGTTTGAACAGCTCTGACTCACCGCCCACAGTCACAAGAACATTTCGCTGTGTTCTTTTGGACCACCAGCTTCACTTTGACTGTTCACCTTCTTCTGGAAGTTGTCATGAGCACCTACGCCTGGTAAGATAATCACTTACATCGACTTATCCATCAATATATGTTAGATGGAACTATATTTTTGGGAGTTAGTTATCGTAATTATGTACTTTCTAAATCTCCCAATAGACACTATAGAATGCAAAGTAGTTTACACCAGAATATTTCAATGATGAAGTGACGTTGGATCTATGTAAATGCTGAGGATTTTAAAGGATCTGTGTCATTCACACATGTTTAAAACACAAACCCTACATGGTTGTGTTCTTCTCTCAAAACAGAAAAAACTCCACCTCGTGATGTCAAGTGGTAAGTAGGGGTCTACATACATGTACCATTTCAGTACGGGATGTTCGAGTTGGTGTGCAGCTGTGCACGAGTGAGTTCGAGCAATACAAGTGCAGCTACATGGAGGCTCGGCTCTTCAATATTCACGAGGGAAGTCGTCCATGATTGGGGCAGTGTTTTCTGCAGCGCTTTATAGTTAGAGAGGACACCTTGACAACAATTGCCCCCCCCCCTTGACTATATCCCTAGCCAGGCTGGTGCCACCTAGTGCCTCTGCTCAATTTCATTTCTCTCCAGCGACTAGGTTATGAATCAGAATGCAATAGATGGTTCACAAAAACCCCAGAAGTGCGAGTTCAGGCACCAGCCAATCAGTGAAGAGCCAGACATTCAGTGTCGGCAACGATTCCCGAGATCAAGGATTTAAAGCCGGAACAAAGAGAATCTTTGGTGAATTTTATCAAAGGGAAAGACGTTATTGTCCTTCTTCCTACAGGATTTGGGAAAAGCTTAATATACCAGTTAGCAGCGATTGCTTAAATAAAGAAGTACCCGCCTACCATTGAGCGAACAAATCCTAATGCTGCGAGGTCAGAAGTTTAGTACAGAGTGAAACCAGCTGATGAATCAGGCTACTACATCCCTATGAACCACGTGAATCCTCACACGCCTTTCCAAATTTTGCGCCAGCATGGAAAAGTTTTGTTTACTGTATAATATTTGTTTACTGTATAATATTTGTTTACTGTATAATATTTCATACATTTGTTGCTTATTTGAGAATATTTGATTTAACTTATTAGTATTACCAAGCAGCACTTTGAATTTATTTTATTTTCCCATTTGTGTCATGTTAAAACAAATGACTGGTTTAATAAACACACAAATAAACAACAAGCAAATGATTTTGTATTTCGTTCTCATACTGTACCGAAAAACTTCTAGTGAGAATACAACAAAACACAACTCCAGGTGTGTTTTTGAGGAGGTAAGAACATTCTAACATGTCTTAAAGCTCATAAGAGTAAAGTTTGTGTAATATAGGATTTATAAAGAAGAGTGCAGAGTGAGAAGTAACTTTTTCTAGCCTGGATATTGTCTTTTGGTGCAGCAAATAGAAGAGCCCCTTAACCAACACCTTCAGAATATCAAATCTCGTGTGATCCTGAAGCTACGCAGAGTTTGTTAAACCCACACTCTCTTCACTTCTTCACAACACAGTTAGTACAGAGAGACAGAGAGACAGAGACAGAGACAGAGAGAGAGAGAGAGAGAGATCTGTAATGAGGAGTACTGCCCTGTGGGACCAAACACACGCATGTCTTCATCAAGTTACATCAGAAAACTCTCACTCACTCTCTCAAACTCTCTCAAACTCTCTCAAACTCTCTCTCTCTGTCTGGATATCTCCTCTCGCCCCATTAAACATCCTCTCTCTCTCTCTCTCTCTCTCTGTGTCTGTCTGCCTCTCTTTCTCCTCACTTTTTATGCTTCTTCTCTCACTCTGTCTCTCTATCTCTTGTCATTCTATTAACCATCCTCTGTCTGCCTTTCTCTCTCTCTCTGTCTGTCTGTCTCTTTCTTTCTTTCTCTCTCTTTGTCTGTCTCTCTTTCTCTATCTGTCACTCTCTCTCTCTCTGTCTGTCTCTCTCTCTCTGTCTGCCTCTCTTTCTCTATCTGTCACTCTCTCTCTCCCTCTCTCTCTATTTTCTTCTTTCTTCTCTTGCCCAAACTCTCTCTCTCCCTCTTTGTCTTTCCATCTGCATGTCTTTCTTCTCTCAACCTTTATGCCCTCCTCTCTCTCTCTCTGTCTGCTTCTCTCTCTCTCTCTGCCTCTCTTTCTCCTCTCACTCTCTCTAACCTTCTTTCTCTCTCTCTCTCTCTGTATGCCTCTCCTTCTCCTCTCACCCTATTAGCCCTCCTCTTTCTCTCTGTCTGTCTCTCTTTCTCTTCTCACCCTAACCCTCTCTCTCTTTCTCTCTCTCTCTGTCTGTCTCTCTTTCTCCTCTCACCCTAACAGTCTTTCTCTCTCTTTCTCGCCTCTCTTTCTTCTCTTGCCCTAACTCTCTCTCTCTCTCTGTCTGCCTCTCTCTCTCCCTCTCTCTCGTGTTTCTCCATCTGCATGAGTTTCTTCTCTCATCCTTTATGCCCTCCTCTCTCTCTCTCTCTGTCTGCCCCTCTCTCTCTCTTTCTTTCTCTATCTCTCTGTCTGCCTCTCGTTCTCCTCTCTGTCTATATCTGTGTCTCTTTCTCCTCTCACTCTCTCTAACCATCTGTCTCTCTCTCTCTCTCTGTCTGCCTCTCTTTCTCTTCTCGGCCTAACCCTCTCTCTCTCTGTCTTCCTCCCTTTTTCTCTCGCCCTAGCCACTTCTCTCTTTCTTTCTCGCTGGCTGCCTCTCTTTCTCCTCTCACCCTAACCCTCTTTCTCTCTCTCTCTCTCTTTGCCTCCCTTTCTCCTCTCGCCCTAGTCCCGTCTCTCTCTCTCTCCTCTCGCCCTAGTCCCGTCTCTCTCTCTCTCCTCTCGCCCTAGTCCCGTCTCTCTCTCTCTCTCTCTCTCTTTCTCCTCTCACGCTAGTCCTCCATCTCTCTCTCTCTCTCTCTGTCTGCCTCTCTTTCACATCTCACCCTAACCCTCTTTCTGTCTCTATCTCACTCTCTCTCTCTGTGTCTGCCTCTCTTTCTCTATCTGTTTCGCTCTCTCTGCTTGCCCCTCTCTTTCCCTCTCTCTCTCTCTCTCTTTCTCCTCTTGCCTTAGCCCCTTTCTCTCTCTTTCCTTCTCTCTGTCTGCCTCTCTCTCTCTCCTCTCACCCTATTAACCATCCTCTCTCTCTTTCTTTCTCTCTCTCTCTCTCCCTCACACACACACACTCTCTCTTTCCATCTCCTCAACCTATCAACGCCTCTATCTGTCTCTCTCCTCTCACCCTATTACCCATCCTCTCTCTCTCTCTCTCCTTCCACCCTATCAACCATCTGTCTCTGTCTCTCTCTGTCTCCTCTCTCTTTACTCTCATTCTTTTTAGTTTGCTCTCCCTTTTATTTCCGCTCTCTTCTCTCTCCGTCTCTCAATCACTCAGCTCTTGTCTCTTCCGTCTGTGTCTCTCTCTATTTATCTCTCCTTTGTCTGTCCTCTCCTATCTTGCTCAATCACTCCATTTCTCTTCCCTTTCTGTCTCTCTCTCTATCAAACACACACACATCTCTCTATCTCTTTCTACTTTACTTTTACTCACAGCTACGAATTAGAGGAAAAGCACATGACTTGTCAGTTAGACTCAGGTCGACTTGAATGAGACGAGGAACTTCAACAGTGACGTGTTATTGCAGAGAGTCCAGCTCCATTTCAAAGTCTGTTCCGCTCATGCTTTAACTACCTCACGTTTTTTGTTTCCTGAGTTCGGGGGCATTGGTTGAGTTGATGTGGAATGATCGAGTTTTATTATTTTATTGTTACATGTTACGATGAGTTTAAACTTAAACTGGACAAAAATTTACTACATACACTCATAAATATTCAAATCCTTGTACCTGACGCAGATCTAAGTGGCATTATTGTAGAACAGAACCTGTTTTTAC